>NW_024609857.1:14455064-14723347 GCF_016920785.2 Ixodes scapularis | reverse complement strand
TTCGATATCTTGTAAACCCTGAGATGGGGAACGATAAAAAACAGACGAACACAACAACGGACGAACGTCCGTCGTCCGTTTTTTTATCGTTCCCCATCTCAGGGTTTACAAGATGTCGATTAATTACCAGCTCGCCTGCACTCTCTCACTGCTTACAATGTTTTTCGATGTTCGCTTCGAGGTGAACCCTGATGTTCGTATTTTTCGAAGCGTTTCACCGCGGCGGGTTAGCACCATTGAGCGCGCTTCATACCGACCATTCGTGCACTGCAGAAAAGCAACACCTGCGAAACTCACTCCGCGAGTGTTGCTTCTCCGCAGTGCACGGGTGCTCGGTAAGAGGCGCGTTAACGGGTCTAACCCGCCGCGGCCTACACTTTGAAGAGCACAAATCCCACTATCAAAGCGAGATGGTGTACGTGTCCGCTTGGTGTATGCAAAACGAAACGGAAGCTTCGTAAATGTTGAAATCTACACTAGAGTAAAATTTTAAAGAATGAAACAGCGTGTATTATGCGAGAGTATGTCTTCAGCAGAAATGTCCTGACAACCTACGTTCATCATTCATGATTGTCTTTTTTTATATTTTTTTCAAACTCTAGATCCAATAAAGGATATTTGTATATAGCGAGAAGATTTATATTCCCTCCATTACGTATAGCGGGGCATTTCTATGGGTTTAATTTTATGTCAAGTGCATCGTTTACATGCCATTTCCATGTAGGCAAGGTACCTTCTGAGGTCTCAGTCCATAAATATAGCTAAATTAAAATTAGCTTAGATATGGACAAGCTTGAAACAACCCTTACGGGTTCAGGTGGGTTTTCGTTTAGGCATGGGGCAGAAGTAAAATACTTGGAGAAAGTAGTTGATATTCGCACATGTCTAGAAAACGTCATCAAAACGCCGGTTCTATCGCCATATTATTTATTGTACATTGTCATTACCAAAAATTACTACTCGTAGTCCCATCCTTCGTGTCTGCGTAACTATGCGAAAAATTCTGTTGCGTTCTCGTGTATATTGTGCATAGTGATCTGATCTGATCCGCAACCCTGTGTAACTGTGCCAAAGTTCCTATGCTCATTGATTTATGTTCGGCGAGTTTTTGAGATCACGATCCTTTTTTAATGTCACAAATAGTAATATATTCAACTTAAAAATAAAGCATATGCATTTGTCCACCTTACATTTCTTTGCTTAATTTTTGCTCTACCGTTAAATACCGCGGAAGCGGCCACTTCGTTCAAGCGCCCACTATGCGGAGTGCAAGTTCGTCTGCTTCTTGCGCAGGGGTTGCGATGATGTCAGAACGCCGAGCTTTTATTGGCTGATTTAAAACAATAGGGGGTAGACCTCAAGTCATCTTGCATTGAGGTCTACCCACTGTCCTTTAATCGAAGCCAATCAGAGCTCGGCGTCGTTTTAACGTCACCGAAACTCCCCCCCCCCCCCCCCTTCCGGCCAAAGCGTTTGAAGACACCTGATCTAAGGCTTCAGGGGCCCTAAGGAGGCCTTCAGGCACCTCAGAGGGTCCGCAGATCCCCATTTGAGAACCACTGCGCTAATCCTTTCAGTCGACGATCGGCGCTCGAACGTCCCCGCGCTCTCTCATCTCCTCCTCTCCCTCAGTTTCTCTCCGTATACGAGACTGAGGCGCCATCTATGCGGTGACCCTGCAACTGCATTTCACAAGAGCGAGGGCTTGGCGGTATTTGCGAGGTCAAATATACGTTCTACTATAAGAAATGTTCGTTCATAAGATTTACAAAAGTTTCTCGAGCCAAGAAAGAAAGAATGATGACGGAAAGAAATAGAAAATATACGGGACCTCCCACTGTTCCACTGTTACCCGATAGGTGGTGTCGGTGTGCCCTCTCGTCGTAAGAGATTTCAAGATGTTTCAAGGCACTCGGTTCTAAGAAGTCGCAAGCGTGTGAACGAACCTTAAAGGGGTACTCCACCGATTTTTTGAGCTACCTCAACTAACTATATTTTCTGACTCCCCGGCCTTTACTCTCTCCGGTATGCTATTTAGAATCGCGAAATTCATAATAGATATTGCGAAATCGGCAAATGAAAATGATGCAAAAACCAACATTCAAATATACGCGCACTTTTCAGTGCCGTGACGTCAGTGGCAGGCAGGCTTGCCAGTCGAGCAAGCAGCCAAGAAATAGAATATGCCAATCATTTGTTCCGTGCTGGAGCGCGGGTACTGCAGCGAGCTTCCCAAGCATTCATTTGACACTATGAAACCGCTTCGAATCAGTTTAAAACAAAATCTACAGCCCAAAGAGTGAACCCCTGCCTTCCACTGACGTCACTTTCTCATTGTTGCCAGTAGAGACTTCGAGCTTGAAAAACACGGTGACGACCAAAAGCTGTAAATTCAATACCTTCGCGAAAAAACAATATTTTGACCTAATATTTGGTATACTATTTTCACGATGTTTGTTGGTTGGTTTAGCAAAATTTCAAGCAAATCGGAGACAATGAAAAAACCTGTGGAGTACCCCTTTAAGAAGCAGAGAGTTTGCGACACCTCCACCTCGCCTGTGCCCCACAAGTACCTTTATGACGCTCTGAAAAGTGGGGCTCACTCGACACCATTGACTGCCTCGGGATAATGCAACAATTCTCGCGTCATCACAGATCACACGAAACTTCGTGGTTTCCCCAGAAAAAAAGAAAAAAAAAAGGCTAGGCCAAAAATAAAAAGGGGGATCTAAAAATAAATTAATGTTCGTACCCATAATTCCGTGTTCGACCTCTATATAAACGGCTCGTTAGTCTCACCTTTTTAACTTGAAGTCTATTCAGTGCCCCGTGGAACTTTTAACCTGAAGTTCGATTATTTTCGCCTACCGTCGCTCTATGGAGGCTCTATGTGGAGCGGTGCCGCAATCGCTCATATTTTTAACCGAGAGCCCATAAAGGTGAGGCAAGGTCAGTGCAGAAGAAGCTGGCGTTTTATTTTCTTTTTTTTTTTGTTCCCCTTCGTTTTATTACCTCGATAACAAGAAGAGCGAACCACGCTTTTGCTTATAATAAACTATACTCGTAAAAACTGCTTGACGAAAGTTACAAAGAGCCGTCCCCTTTTGAGAGGTCTCGCTACAAGGTTAAGCACTTGTATATCAGCCAAAGCGCCTATGTAGAAGAACATGAACTTGACGCTTCTGGCACGTGGCTACACCGTTTTGCAGCGTCGACCAGTCTAATGGCGGAGTTATTACTAAGAAAACTGCGCTATGTGGTAACACATAAAATGAAAGCTGTCGTGGCGTTGCCAGGAAGTATACTTCGTCATGAGTATTGGCTGCTACACGCGACAGAAGGTGAAAAGTTTTGATTACCATTAAGAGATCAACAGCTGGCTTGAAAACGCATTTTTGATTTAGAATTTGCGAGCCTCGTAGTTTTCGGTCAAATAATTAGATTCATTTCAACTTTTTTTCATTCTAAAAAGAGATCAGAGTAACGGTTTTACTGGGGAAAATTTAACAAACTCATGTCCGAAGTTTGCTAGTGATTGCTGATTATTTTTTTTTAGGTTATCCATGAACAAACAATAATTAGAAAATTTAGTCGTGAAATGCTGGTTTTTCATCTTCTCATCTAAAATAAACGCAATTAAATATCGAATCTCTCGATTTAAGATCTGCCGAATTCAATAATCGGAAGAAATCCTCTCAGCAGGAATAGCCTCTGAAGAGTCAACGTTATTTTTACAGTGATTAGGTTCTCATTGTCAGGAAATACATTAATACTCTATATAAATAGTAATCAGAAAATACAATCTGGTCTCTCCTATTTATTCTTTTTCAATAATCAAGTAACTATTACTATATTTTCCGCGAAAATACTTCACGCACATCTAAGATTTAAAAAAAAAAACATAAGAAAGAGCCACGACACGCGAACTTGGAAATTCAACAAACTTGATGCAAACAAAAGACCGGCACATGTTTATAAAGAAATTATCAGCGACTGTCAGAAAAGGGGGGCATGAGTCTGATAGCAACGCGAAGATCTAGCGTACGGTAAAAGGGTATGTGCTTGGGCTAGTGAGGATTCATTGTACCGGATAAAAAGGCTAACAGGACGTCGGACAAGTTGAAGGACGACGAAAGCGCTCTGTGATGTTCATCGTCCTCTAACTTTTCCGTCGTCTTTTTTTAGCACTTTTTTTCACCCCGTACTCTTCTGTGTCGTCTACTTAAACTCTCTTTTGAGTGCCTTTGTGCAAACGCTAGAAACGAAGCGCGCACGAAAGAGTTAGTTAAGTTAGTTTGGGTTAGTGTTAGGTTAGGCTAGTTAGGTCCGGTTACGTTAGGTCCGGTTAGGTTAGGTTAGGTTAGGTTAGGTTAGACTAGGCTAGGCTAGGCTAGGCTAGGTTAGGTTAGGTTAGGTTAGGTAAGGTAGGTTAGGTAGGTAAGGTTAGGTTAGGTTAGGTTAGGTTAGGTTAGGTTATGTTAGGTTAGGTTAGGTTAGGTTAGTTTGTTAGGTTAGGTTAGGTTAGATTAGGAACCTTCGCCACAATCTCGCTTGGTAGCAAAGTGAGGAGCGGTACCCCGTTTCTCTCCCAGACGTATATAGCTTTGGCAGTGTAACTCTACTATTGTCCGCTGTTTCTCGTCTCCCGACAGGCATGATGGGCGTCGGGGCGGGACCCGGCGGACTCCGGCGCCCTGGGGCAGCGGCGGCGTAGCGTCGGCCTTGAACCATGAACCTGGACGCCGAGAACCGGGTGGTGCTCAACGTGGGCGGCATCCGGCACGAGACGTACAAGGCGACCCTGAAGAAGATCCCCGCCACGCGCCTTTCCAGGCTCACCGAGGCCCTGGCCAACTACGACCCGGTGCTCAACGAGTACTTCTTCGACCGACACCCGGGCGTCTTCGGACAGATCCTCAACTACTACCGCACCGGGAAGCTCCACTATCCTACCGACGTCTGCGGGCCTCTCTTCGAAGAAGAACTTGAGTTCTGGGGTCTGGACGCCAACCAGGTGACCCGCCTCTCCTTTTGGACAGCTATTCGCGCCAACACACGAATCCGCTTCTTCGCGTGCATGCACGACCTTTTTCAACAAACAAATGCAACAATTTTTTTTTTGTCACGTTTGGCTGTATTGATTATTGCAATAGTGCGTCCACCATGTGGTTAGAGTTCGGTTGTCTTGTCACTCGGGACAATTGCACGTTAGAAAGCAACAGCGGAACCGGACGAAAAATGTTACACCCGGCCGCCGAATTTGCCATATCCTCGAATTTTGGACGTTTGCCGTGTGTCTGTCTAAACATCTCTTTTCCGTATTACCCTTTTCCAAGGGGTAATACTGCGAAAGCTCGGAGATAATTTCCTTAGTAACTCTTTCAATTCCTTCGTTTGCCTGAACTTATACTTATTCTTGCCTAACCCGAAAAGGATGATACCAGCTTGTAGGACTTTCTTGTTTACTTTATTTTTTTTTTTCACCTATGAAGTTTAATAATAAAACAAAAGTTACAGTGTGTAAGGCCTAGAAAAAAGGCGTGAAAAAGTAGAACGCAGCAATTGGACTAACCATGCACAACAGACGCATGCTTGTTTTTGAGAATACTTCCAAAAATTAGCATTTCTCTATTTTTGAAGTTGTCCGAACTGCGGTCTTATTTAAAAATATTACGGGTTTAGATAATATTTCGTTTCATATAATATAAGTAACCTGTTTCAAGTTTCTTGCTTCGCACATATCGTTAGTAAAACTCAATTAAATTACTTAAACGTAAGTCAGCACCTATCAGTTGATAACGTCGTTCACAAACTGTGCTCCTTTTAACTTCAGTAAGTAAACAATATTAGTAATAGTTATTACTTTCTTTGTTAGCTTGGCCTAATCCAACTGAACGTTACCGCGTGTAACCTAGAGCAAATTGTTTTTCATTAACTACAAAACCGGTTGGAAAAAAAAAAGAGCTAGAGTCATACTTTGTTTAATGACTGCCTACAGCTTATGCTCCGTTCACCCCCCAAGGTGAGACTGCCCGCCGGACCGATCAGCCGCCTCTCTCTTATAACCTGACCCGGCTCCCTACGCGTCGGTATGGGCGGGAGCATGATGACGTGGCGAATAAAAGGCGTGTGATTGGTGCAACGAGGATGTAGCTTCAAACGCAGCCTCAGCTTAGGGGTGAACGCAGTATTGTAATGCGAAAGATCATGAACATTTACAACAATTAGCACTGCTAGGGCGCGAATCCAAGCGCGACTTATTAATAAAGAATTAGCTCGTTATGGTCAATCAGCTCAAGCAATATAGTTTGCATAAGCGAGCCATACACCGGGCATGATGCACAGCCCTCCCCGCACTACTGTAGAAAATATTGCCCATTCAAACCTCGTTATTCTAAAGAAAGTTCAAAAAAAAAAAAAAGAACACGGCTGACACATTTTGCATAGAAGCAAGCGCACAATAATTTTTAAAGCCTATTGTTCATTTTACTAAATCGTTCTAATTTGTGATATTTTGAAAACGAAATAAAAAAAACGTGAGAATACTCAAATGTCATTACACGTGAGCTCAAAAAAAAATGCAACCGCCAGCAGCTGTTACCATTACCTGATAAATGGGTCGCATTTGACGTTATTTCCTAACAGCTGAACATTTCCCAACCGATTAGGTCACAGTCGTCGCACGACCGTTGAAGAATGTACCGTCAGCCGCTGAAAGCTTCAGGACTCTCGAACGAACGACCGCACGTCGTGGGTTACGCCACACGCGTCCGAATGAACTTCATTTCGAGGCCCAATTTTACCTGCTATTCACCGCTCAATACTGCCTGCATTCCGCAATACTCCTTAGGAGCGAAGACAAATCGCGAACAAAGGACCTCGGCATGCGTGGTACGCGTGAACTTTATGGATGTGTCTTTCCGCCGACAGAAAAGTAATCACAACGCGCTTTCCTCTGGCCTTTATCGTGATGAGGCACTCTCGTCGGAAAGAAAGATTTTCGGGGGGCGCTGTCAAGCATTTATTCCCACGAGCGCTCTATGTAAAAGTCGTAGTACAGGGAGTTCCCGAGAAAAGAGGACCGTGTTTTTCGGCCCGGGTAAAAGAGCTATATGCATCGTAGAATGCTCAAACTTCATGAGAATGTGACGCTAGCGGTTGGAATAGAACGCGAGAGTTTGAGAAGATGAGGTTACCTGGATCAAAAAATAATTGAGAAAAAAATGAAAGCCGTTTACAACTCCCTGTAACGCCGAATTAGAGCGCAGCTCTTGAGGAGGAGGAGGGAAGGGTACTGAAGGGGGGGAGGTCATGTGACCTCGGGGGGTCACGTGATCTCGGGGGGTCACGTGGCCTTGACGATGACGATCCGATGAGGTCATCTGTGATGATGACGATGACGATGCGGATGCCAATGACGTCATCAGTGACGTCAGTGACGTCACTGTTGACGTCATCAGTGATGATGACGATGACGATGCGGATGCCGATGACGTCATCAGTGATGTCACTGATGACGTCATCAGTAATGATGACGATGACGATGCCGATAACGTCACCAGATTGCATGCAACCTGGATTGCATGCAACAGGTTGCATACAACTCGTTGCATGCCAGTTGCATGAAACAGGTTGCATGCAGCTCAGGTTGCATGCCAGCTGCATGCAACAGGTTGCATGCAACCTGTTGCGTGTAACCCCCGAAGAAACCCTAGGTCCTCCCGAGGTCCTACCGAAGAAACCCGAGGTCCTCCCGAAGGGACCCGACGTCCTCCCGAAGGACCTCGGGTTCCTTCGGGACGACCTCGGGTTACTTCGGGAGGACCTCGGGTCCCTTCGGAAGAATTTACCCATAATGCACCGCGCGGTTACGCCGACGGCGACGGCGACGCCGCTCAAGCCGGTAACGGGCGCCTAAGAGCTGCGCTCTAAAACAAAATTTCTGTGTGAGCCAACGTTCACCTAAGCCTAGTATCGTCAAAATAATTGAGCTGACGTTGTGGACGCCTGTGGGATTTTATATCGCTGAAAAACACTTTTCAGCGAGAAAGAGAATATTGTTTTCTTTTGTGCTTACCAGTTTTTGTACACTGATATAAATGATACAGACGCCCACAACGTCATTCCTCGTTTTGCCGATAATATGCTTAAGTGGACGTTGGCTCATTGGAAAATTTTATCTTTCTCAATTATCTTTTGATCCAGGTAACATAGCGTTCTCAAAATTTCGCGTTCTTTCCCAATCGCTAGCTTCACATTCTCACGGGGTTTGACCTTTCTTTAATGCATAGTTCGTCCACACAAACCAAAAAACACTTCTTGTTTTTGTTTTTCTTGCCGGTGGGGGGGGGATGGGGGGCGGGGGTGGCCTCCCGGTTCATTATTGCAAGGCTTTGTTGGAACCTGGAGCATGTCTGAGAAGTTGTTTTACGGAAAAGAACGTGTTGACAATGTGTTCGTTCCGGTTGTGTGATGGCTCTATTGTCAAGCTCGTCGTGACAGGCCACTTTGGTTACTTATATTGTTTTGTAACACGTAAGATTATTGAGCACCTCTAGAACGTGATCAATCAATGACATGAAAGGCGTGCAATGCAGGCAAAACATGCACGTAGCTATTGAACGATGTACGTCTCCACAGACGAACGGCTTTAGTAAAAGGGACAGTGGTCCTAATCGAAATCGTTCTCCAAACTAAAGTAGAAACTATCTCGGCAAGTTTGTTTTCTAAATGTGTCCAGAAAGAGAAATCATACATGTGCATCAAATATACATAACAACAAATATGCAGATAAATGAACGTGATCAAATGGAATGAAGGTTAAGAAGCCGACAAAAGACAAAACTTTTTGCGGCGCCGGAATTCCAATTCCGGGTCCCCCAATTGCCGGTTGGTATTCGAATCCCGGCGCCGCCGAAGATTTTGTCTTTTTGGCGATTTCGCAACCTTCATTCAATTCGAACAGTGCGGTTAATTAATCTGCATTTTTTTATTGTTTCCCCTTTGCAGATCGTGTAAAGTGATGAAAATGGCCCGTGAAATGTTACACATATCTACTGAATATATAGAGCGACCTAACGAAGTGTAAAACAAGAAGACATCGAAAGAGGAATAAGACGACTCAAAACAACGACCTGTTCCCTCGTATAAAACCTTGCAATGAAAATGGCATCACGTTTAACTATATTTAGAAAAATAATAGCACCATATAAACCACCTGATTATAGCCCGTTTAATCTTTCCTGTGAAATGTATGAGTCAACAAATCGTACGAATGGTACAAAAGGCTGGAACTTGGTATTTGAAGAAATAATTTTCATGTCTACAACTGCGTTTTTCAATAATATGATAAATGGTGTTATTCTTTAGTTGACCCGGCGTCTTTATGTTCATTCCTCATATACAACGGTCGTGTGACATTGTTTTGTGTCTTGCGCGCCTATGTCTCAATTCCTTCTATTTATTCCTGTTGATAACATGTATTCCGCCCTCCCTCGCAATAATGCCTTCGGGCGCTCCGAGGTAACTCGAATAAATTAATCAATTATTTATTTATTTATAATTATTCATTAATAATTAATTATATAATTAGAAGTTCAAACATTATTGCATTACGTTGAATGGCGAAAAAGGACAATAAAATTGGATCTTTCTGCTTCCAGGTGGAACCCTGTTGCTGGATGACCTACACTCAGCACAGGGACACCCAAGAGACCCTTGCGGTCTTGGATCGGCTCGACCTAGACACAGACAAGCCAAGTGACGAAGAGATCGCTCGCAAGTTCGGCATGGAAGAGGAGTACCTGGCGGGCACGTTGTCCTGCTGGCAGCGGGTAAAGCCCAAGATATGGTCGCTGTTCGACGAGCCCTACTCGTCCACGGCGGCCAAGGTGATCGGCGTCATGTCCGTGTTCTTCATCTGCGTGTCCATTCTGTCCTTCTGCCTCAAGACCCACCCCAACATGCGGGTGCCGGTCATCAAGAACATCACCGTGCACACGTCCGACAGCTCCGTGGCCTGGACCCTGGACAAGATGCAGACCAACCCGCACGACGCCTTCTTCTACATCGAGTGCGTCTGCAACGCCTGGTTCACCTTCGAGATCATCATCCGCTTCGTGGCTAGCCCCAGCAAGCTGGACTTCGTGCGCGGAGCCGTCAACATCATCGACTTCACGGCCACCCTCTCCTTCTACATCGACTTCACCCTGCAAAAGCTCGCCTCGCACCTGGAGAACGCCGACATCCTCGAGTTCTTCTCCATCATCCGCATCATGAGACTGTTCAAACTTACGCGCCACTCGGCGGGACTCAAAATCCTCATCCAGACCTTCAAGGCCAGTGCCGGGGAGCTCATCCTGCTTGTGTTCTTTCTCGTGTTGGGCATCGTTATCTTCGCCAGCCTCGTCTACTACGCCGAGCGCATCCAGTCCAACCCGGAGAACGACTTTAACAGCATACCGCTCGGCCTCTGGTGGGCGCTAGTGACGATGACCACCGTCGGCTACGGCGACATGGTGCCCAAGACGTACGCCGGCATGTTCGTGGGCGCCCTGTGCGCGCTCGCCGGCGTGCTCACCATCGCGCTTCCCGTGCCCGTGATCGTGTCCAACTTCGCCATGTTCTATTCGCACACTCAGGCGCGGGCTAAATTGCCCAAGAAGCGGCGACGCGTCGTGCCCATCGAAGTGCCCAGGGGACCGCACCGCAGGCCCCAAGACCTAAAGAATCCCAAGGACGCCTGCAAGCCGGGTGAGCCAGAAAGAGCAGAGTCGGTGCCGAGTCCCCGGCGCGCGCTCTGACAAAGTTTCCAGTCGCTGATTTCCCATGGGCGTCGCGAGCCTCATTTCGGGGGACCGCTTTGGAGGGCCGCGCGCCGTAACAAGGTTTTCACTCGACTCGTGCGGAGTGTTTAAGTCGCAGCTGTCACCGCCCGCGCGGGAGGCAATCTCGCCGCCACAGACCGCGCAGGGCCTCGGTTTTACGGTCTCGGGTGGGGAATGCGGCTTGGCATGCATCGAGGCGGCTGTAGCCCGGATGCCTCTCCCCTGAAAAAGGCAAAATAATGCTTTCTTTTGTTTGCTGTTTCAAAAAAAAATTTAAAGTCGCGAATTTGCTTTATGTGTTTTTGTTTGTTCCTTGAAATCGAAATTTGGAGTTGGAAAGATCTAACGTATGGATCAACTACAGTCTTCGTGTGGGACATTCTGAATATGAAATGAGGTTAGAGAGGATCTAGGAGAAACTACACAGAGTTGACAATAAAGACTATATATAGAAAAGAAATTACAAGTGGGAAGAATACATATACTCGTATAATTTAAAACCAGACATGCAAATTAACCTGAGACGGAGGAGATTGCAAACCTTTTTTACCACTTTCATGTTTATGGGCACAAGTAAACAAAGCAATTACCCCAGCTGGCCCTCTCATTTTCTACCGCTTCATTAAAGACTCAAAAAACAAATTATACATTAAATGTCTAGGCAGCGTGTGTTTAATTTTCTTGAGTAATACGACATAGTTTCACGCTGCAGAAGATAACTTTAACCAGTGCAGTACGGCTGCTAGCCTGGGGACCTTAACATGGATAGCGCATTACTGATACCCCACCTCACGCCGGTACAATACACATCGAAACTGAAGCGGGCAGGGGTGGGCCCTGAACACCGTGGCACTGAACAGGCATTGAACACAGCACCCCTGGGCCCTATAGAGCGGGATTTCGCCCCACGTGCGCAGCGGTAGAAAGAGTTATGAAATTAATTGGTGTGTGTATGTTTATACAGCCGGAAGTTAGTCTGCCTCAGTGGGTGTCTGGTGTATCAGCTGTAGGTGAGCAATTTAGCCGGTGCGGTACAACCGCTAGCCTGGGGTCTTTAACGTGCACCACGCAATAGTCATACACGACCGCACGCCGGTACGATGCTCATCCAGATTGAAACGGGCAGGGGTGGGGATTGAACCCAAGACCCCTTGGTTGTGTAGCGCGAGCTTTCGCTCCATGTGCTCCGAAGAGTTATGAGGAAGAAAGCGTTTCTGTCAAATGTCCTAGTTTAAGCTGTTTTCTTTTTTTTTTCGCCATAACAGAAAAAAATTGTAAATAATATATACAAAGTTTTGCCTGATATATATGCTATAAATAGTATTTGGAGGGGGTGATCTTACTTTGAAATAAAAATGGGGAAGATAAGTGGCGAAAAATTGAGTAGCGGAACCAGAACTCGCAACCTTCGTTTTCTGTTGTTGTTTTTTTCCCATGGCGATAATCTATTTATTTGAGACATTGTTGCCTAGGGTGTCCTAACGTCTACGTAGACGTCAGCTCTAGCCTTGCTCAGTGGCTCAACGTACCCCATTTTTGGCCAGACCCTTAGGGTTTCACTATATTTCCATTTTCAGTCTCAAGGTAGAAGACACCACCAATAACTAAGCTAATGCGCAATGATTTCGAGGTGCTACCAGCGACGTAGCGTGTCGTTTTTGCCGGTAGGAAGGTCCATTTTCCATGGGAAAGGGGAATCCACTGACCCCTCAACGTGGTATCGGACTGCACCGTACGTAGCATTGTGCCAAAGATATATTGGCTTGACAACTGGGGCAGCGAGAGATTAATATTAGAAATACAGCGTAAATAGAGTGATACTTTATTTGATTTTTAGTGAAAAAATAAAAGAAAATCTCGTCCCTGTACAAAAAGGAAATGCAGCAGTGCTTATTTATTTATTTATTTTACCCTCAAGGCGCAAGGCATTACAGAGGAGATTGTGGACAATAACAATAACAATAATAATATTAATACAAAATGGAACGATATATACAATACTTAAACAAGGGTAAAATGAAATTCGTAATAGATGTACAAAACGTACCTGGTCATGAATTGTTCTGAGCGATTTGGGTAAGTGATTCCAGTCTTTGGAAATTCTGGGAATGAAAGAGTCATTTTTGAACGTTAGAGTGGCAAAATGGGACACCCACTTTGTGACGATGATCAAGGCGTGCTGAAACGGGGGATGATTAGTTGTTATCCGAGCTGAGGAATATGGTGATAGATTCTATGAAAAAGACAAATACGAGAAACGGCGCAACGATGTGCGAGGCTTGGGGGGGAACAGACTAGCTTTCGTTGATGTTAAGCTTGCGGTGCGGTTTTAAGTGTCCAGTATGAAGCGTGAAGCTCTGTTCTGAACACCTTCAAATGAATCAATGAGGTGATTGGTAGAGGGATCCCAGATGGAAGCTGCATACTCTAGCTTAGACCTAACTAGTGTTTTATGAAGGGATAGTTTTAATGATGATGGGGTGAGATAAAAGTTACGTTTGAGAAAGTCAAGCATTCGACTGGCGTTGTTAGTCATATAGTTAATATGAAGTTTGCACGAAATGGGTCAGCACTTAAAATTACGCCCAGATACTTGTATGAGTCTAGAAGTTTTATGGGTGTGTTATTAATACTTTAAGTAGAATTTAAATCCGCTTTACGTATGATGCCCATCGTTTTGCATTTGTTAAGATTGAGCACCACTGACCAGAGTTCACACTAGTCCAGTATGGAATCTAGGACATGTTGTAGTTTTGATGAGTCGGAGTCATTAGATATTACACAATAAATAGCACAGTCGTCCGTGAAGAGTTTGGTTGAATAAGGAACCTCCGCTCACAAATCAATAATATATATATTTAAAAAGTAGAGGTCCTAGAAGGGACCCCTGAGGCACTCCGAAAAAAAAAACGGGTATTCATACCTAGTAAATCGTCATACGTAGAATACCTCTATCTCCTCTTACCAATGAGGGCGTGGCACCATTCTTAATAAAATTAAGTTTATCATCATCATCATCATCAACATAGCCGAGGTCACACTACTTATACATTATACAAAAGACAGTCTGCAAACACGAGTCACCGCAGTATTCGTGGTTAGAATGCCGCCTGCCAAGTTTACTCCTTGAACTCATTGCCATACGGCATTTGAAGCAAGATTCTCGCGGTGACTCACGTTCGAATCTGTATGCAGACTGTCTTTTGTATGATGTACAAACAGTGTGAACCCGGCTTATGAGTAGGTAAATCTTGGTGTAATAATCCATCTGACAAGAATTTCAACACGGCTCCACTGGTCGTTGCTACGGTCACATTACCGCTTACACCAGCCAATAGGAGTGAAGCGACAAGCCGCAAAGGAACCATTTGCTACGGGGGAAGGGGGGGGGGGGGGGGAAGTACAGTAGCCAAAGGTTACGTCAGGGGGTCACGTGACGCCACTACAGTCGGTGACAGATTAAGACTGTAGTGGAAGATACGTATACGGTGTTTCCGTAAACGCGGGCAAAGTCGCTCCAGCGGAAACTACGCATCGCATAAAAAAAAGGTTGAAGCCGTAGTGGTCTGTGTCGAAGGGCCCATTAAGGAAAAGTATTAGCTTTCAATATAATAGGGTAATTCATTTATTTTAATTGCCTAAATTGTTATTTAATGATTTTAAAAGGATGTTTTCAGCTCGACTATTTGTTGGGCATCATCGAAAACTACCAAGGACACCAAAATTACAATGCTATAAGGCACGCGCAACATTTTATGGCGTTCCGAAGAAATGCTGAATTCGGAAGCGTTTCTGAGTTTTGGTTTCTTATTGGAGCGCATCTCCGCGCGGACAATCCCGCCGCCCGTGTCTAAAACGCACAACGTGCGTGCGTCGCCACGCATCGCACGGAAAGGTGCATCTTCACGATGGTACCGGCGTCAAAGAGGCAAACCTCGTGTGACAGTTCAGAGGGTCATCTAGCCCAGGGGTGGCCAGGCTGACCCGGCCCGCAAACAAAACCACGAAACTTCCAAGAGCCGCGGGGGGGGGGGGGGGGGGGGGGGGGGACTTTTGTTTAGAGCAATATGCGAAACTCGAACTACTTTCAATCTATCCAAATCAAAAGCAGTCCAACTATACGTTAGGTAGCAGTAGCACAATACTACCAAACTGCAACCTGTCTTTTGATTTAAAACGTGTGTCATTTCTCGTTTAGGGTAAGTGCTCGTGTGACTGGGAGGGAGGCGTGGGATTGTGTGTGTGTGTGGGGGGGGGGGGGGGGGGGGGGGCGTAGGGGTAGGGGAGGAAAACAAAAGCCGCAGCTTGGCCACCCGTGATCTAGCTTCTTCTACGTGGGATGGGTGGTGGCGCACGCACGTTTCCCTTTTAAAAGTGAATTGCACAAGTAGATTTCGAGCAATCCATAAGCACCCCTTTGGGAGCGAGCATATTCCGCTGGCAGATACGGTCCAGGTTGGTCATCTTCCACTCGTAGATTTCTGGCAGTGCCCACCCCGTGGAGCGTCTCCAACCCCACCAACCTTGATCCGTGGGATTTCAGGGAGCTTGGCGGAAGTTGACAGAAGTGCGCTACGTCATTTCCTTTAACTCGGCGGTGCGCATCCGCGGCGAGGTGGGCGAGGTATCCGGGCCGGCAGGGCCGTCAAGTTCGTTCTGTTCGGATGCATAGGTTGTTTACGTGGGAGTGTGACAGCTCGAACGCTTCTATCTCGCGTAGAGCAGAGATACAAAGTCGGGACTGGAGCGTGGCAAAACGGGAGCGCTGACATCTGTGATCGTGAGAGGAGAAACGAGAAAAAGAACGAGAAATATCAGAACGAGGCAGACTTAAGGTTAGGCCTGTTTATTTTGCAGCCAATGATTGTTTACTTTTCTACATTGCATGCCTCCGGTGTTTTCTCTTACAATAAAGCAAGAACAGGTTAAGCAGCGAGAGTGCAAGTGATGGTTTGTTACCTCTGCGTTTATTGAAGTCTTACCAGCAATCTCAACTCCGCCGGTTGCAATCACTGCGCGTGCCCCGCCGCTTCGAGACGGCCGAAAAGTATGTCACAGTGACAAACGCGGACGACCTCCTCGTTATTTGTGACACGGGCTCCGTGGTACGGATATGTTCGCCCGGCCTGTGTCGCGTGTTATTTCTGCAGCTGATCAGTGACAGCTGTGCCTGGTCGTCGGGAAGCTCAGTCGCCCAAGGTGTTGGTCGGCTTGTCAAGTTCGAGCAGCGGCTATTTTGAACGGCCGACGGTCTCGGGCTTTTCGTTCCAAAAATGCGAGTCCATCTTCCGCTCGTCGATTTGGAGCGGGTCCCATGAAGTGGAATTTTGTCTCCCTCGCGGATTGTGGAAAGCGCTCCTGATCTACCAGTTTAATTCACCATTAGACACGCGAGCGGTTGGGTTTGATTGCCCGCGCGGAAATGCGCTCCGATAAGAAACCGAAACCCAGTACCGCATCCAAATTGAGCATTTCTTCGAAACGCCGTAAAATGCTTTGTGTGGCTTATATTAGTGTTCCGGAGTTGCCACCCCGGAGATAGAGTGATTCCGAAATCATTCTATACTTTCGCGACCCCGGAATTGAATGGAATGGTGGCATCGGGCTGGGAGGAATGGAATGGGAATGGAATTGGGATACCTTTTGCCCGGAATAGAGCGGGGATGGAATGGGCTCGGTTCTTATGCTAGCTGTGTAGATTTTCATCCAGGGCCTACAAGCTGATGGCGCAATTCGCTAGCGCGTAGTAAGTGGCTCTTGAAACAGCATCATTGCACTGGAGGTGACTGACGGCTTCATTGTCTCACTGGCTATATGCTCCTTCGAAGATGAAGATGGCGCACCGTCCTTGAAGTAACCAAAACTGAATAGTTGTAGACGGACAAGGTGTAATTCCTGGCGCCACGAGACGCAACAAAGCGACTGTTGCAATCATGCATGATTACCATGAAGCTTTTAACCAGGGTGCCGAACCGAACCCGACCCAGAAACCGGAGCAAAACTGCTATTTTTAACTGAACCCGAACAAAACTGTAACCGAAATCAATCATTCGATATTCAACCTGAACCAGAACAGAACCTTAATCTTTTGTGGCGGTTACCTGTTCATTGGCAACGGTTCAGCACATTAAAATGTGAGCTGCGCTTTCTTGCGGGTGGCGGCGCGAGTAGACCGATCTCACCAAGCGTTCCACGCATGCGTGACGCCGCCATAACTGTAGAACACTGTAACTGTAGCTGTAACTGTAGTTCGTAGGAGGCAGACGCCAGTTCACGCGACAGCTCATGCTGCCTCGTGGTCTGCTCGCGCAGACCTCCAGCAGGGTTGTCGCGCGTGCAGAAAGACTACAGCTCTCACGATCATATCGGCAGCGGTGGCGTACTCAAACTAGCTGTGGGATCGTTCTATTAAATATTCGTGACGATGGCGTCGGTGGCTCAGTTTTAGGGGCGAAGCTCCTTAGGGTCTAGCCTTGTCCGTCCGGCGTCCGTGCTCACATCGACCTTGCTGGTGCTCGTGCTCGTGATCGTGCTCGTGAGCTCACGTGCTCATGTGCTCGTGTAGGGAAAAAAACGATGAAAAAAAATGTTTGCGCAGTCGACAGGAGTCGAACCTGTGCGGGGAGACCCCAATGGATTTCTTCTGCATCGCCTTAACTACTCGGCAACGACTGCGGGACGAGTAGGGGGCTCTGAGATGTGGTAGTAACTCAAGAGCTGGGGATGTCATGGATGAAACGTTGCATGTAGCCGCTCAACGTCTATACAGGAGAGGGCGCTGCGGTCAAATGCGTATATAGTCGTGTTAAACTTTGCATGCATTGGCTCAACGTTTATAGACGAGAGGGCGCTGCGGTCCAATGCTCAAATGCCTATATAACCACGTTCCATACCACACATTCTCTTTTTGGCATGGATGAAAACGAACGAAAGGCTCGGCATGCTGCGGCTCAGCGTCTCCGCAGACAAGCACCACCAGAGCTGCGCCCCAATCAACATCATTTACCACGTGGAGATGCGGTCATTTTTTTACTGAACAAGTGGCAGCGACGAGATGGAGAAAGCTCAGTAATAATGAAGCAAATAAAACAAATAAATTTCACGGATCTGTGTGGCACGAATCAGCGTCGGCGAGGAGGCGAGGAGTCGTACACTTAGACTTGTAAGTAACGCGTTACTAGTAATCAGTTACTCCTACCTAGTTACTTTTTTGCGGTAACAAGCAACGCATTTAGTTATTTTATTAGAAAAGGAACGAGTAAGGTACTTAGTCACTTTTAAGGCCACGTAACGAATAACGGTATTTCGTTACTTTTGAGGAGCAACGTGTACAACACCGTTTAAACAGCCTCGTTTTAATTCTAACCCGAGTGCGCGTCTATTGTGGCAAAGCACATGGGCAACCCGAAAAGCAACTAAACAGTATGACAGTACGCGAAGTAGGGAAGCCTTTTTTAAACAGCGCCCCCGTTTTCGATAAGCGGTTTTTCTAAACTGAGGTTCCACTTTCTTTAAACTGAGCTTCGATAAAACGTGATCGTTCTCTGAAACGTGTTTCGATGAAACGGCATTCGATCAACTGTAGTACATCCCATGAAAGCGACGGAAGCAAGCGACCAAGGCGATGAGCGACCTTTTCTGGAAGTCCAAAAACTGAGCGACGCGACGAGCGACAGTGAGAAATCTCCGGCGCTTGTCGCTGACTCTCGTCGCTGTCGCCGTCGCTCGTCTCGTCGCTCGCTAAATCGCTTACGCGCGGTTTAGCCTTAAAATTTTAGGTTTTAAGGCAGGTTTCATAATATGGTGCTACAGTCCCTTCTGCTGTCGCGGAATGTCAATTGCACTTCATCGAGAGTTTTCTGTTCTTGCCGCATGGGCATGGAGATTTGGGGCAGTTATATCCGGCGTCGATTCTAACAGCGCACTAGCGGTGTTGTTGCGCAAGTATTCGAAGCAGAGAGCAAGATAGGTTTTTCTTGTGACAGGCACGAAGGAGATATCTTTAAGGCCTTATCAAACAAACACACAAACCATGTATCTGTGGAAGGTGTACGGTCCGTTTACAAAAAAAAAATAATAATAATAATTGGCTTCATTTATTTTAATTTTTTTTTTTTTTTGAGGGGGGGGGGGGCGGGGGCGTTTGTTGCGACTTGCGAGTTTTTTGTGCTTGATCGCGCGTTCGATGTCTGCAGTGACACCAAGTGCCACAAGCCGATTTGTGCAACCACGCCTCGGCTTAGCACAATGGATGCTTTGAGGGAGCTTTTGCACACTTTCGCACTCGTCTCCGTGTTTGATAACATCAGCAGCTTTATGCTGCTTTTTTACAATAACAATGTGGCTGTCAATGGCCACTTTTTCCTATTTAGAAATGGTTGGAAACGCTAATTCGTTGGAATGGAATTAGTATGGATCCGGGGGTGCCTGGCTTATATCATTTTAACATGGGCGTATACATGGCCTGCACGTGACTCTCCGAAGACCACCAGAGAAGGGGGGAAGAAGGAACTCCCCTCTTGTCAGGATCCTCTTTTATGCCTCCCGGACACCAACGACTACCCCTAAAACCTTCTCTCTTCCAGATTATCCCTGTAGTACTAAAATGGATAGCCTCGTTTCTAACAAGTAGACAACAGTCAGTATCGGTGAAGGGTTCTTTATCTAACTTAGTCCCTATATCTTCAGGCGTCCCCCAAGGAAGCGTTCTCGGCCCCCTTCTTTTTTTCATTTATATTAACGATCTTCCCTCTTCGATTACCTCTACTATCCGCCTATTCGCAGATGATTGCGTTATTTACAGGAAAATCTTAGAGCCGACAGACCATTACATCCTCAAAAATGACCTTGGTGCTATATCTTCCTGGTGCTCAGAATGCCAGATGACCGTTAACCCCGACAAATGTAAACAAATGGCCGTTACTACGAATTCGAACAAATCTTACAACCAATATGTATTACTCATGCAGCAACTTGAATGTGTTTCACTGTACAAATACTTGGGAGTTCACATCTCTGAAACTCTCTCATGGACACAACATATCGACAACTAAGTCACCGACTTATTTAAATCTCTAGGTTTCTTAAGGCGCACCCTACAGCTAGTCCTCACTTCAACAAAACTGCTAGCATATAAAACCATTATTCTCTCAAAACTAGAATATGCAAGTATCATATGGCATCCGCATCAAAGTTATCTTTCGCCTAACTTAGAATCTGACCAAAGTAAAGCTGCCCGGTTCATATCAAACGACCTTTCGCCTCCAACTAGTGTCTCATCTTTAAAAACAAATTTCAGCATCACTTCATTGTCAACCCAGTGAAAAATTAACCGCATATGTTTCTTCATGACTTATACCACAGTAACTCGTGCTCTAAAAACACCTATTGTCATCCCGCACATTATATTTCTCCTCGAACCGATAATTCCTGTAAGGTACAGCAATACCAGCCACACACAAATTCCTTTCTATTTTCACCCTTAATATTATCGATTACAGAATGGAATAACTTGCCAGACGAGATGGTTACCAACACAAATCCCGTTGAATTTAAACCAATGTGCGAGCTCCTATGATATGAATAGTACACGCGTACACGCTTATTTCTTGTTTTCATAGTTGCTTTCAGTATCACCGTATTGAAATTACTGTTTTATACATAGTTACTTCCAGTTGAAAATTGCTATTGCGTACGTACGATATCACTTCTCCTTTGTAAGCTGTGTTGGGCTGATTGCGATTATTTTGTTATATCATTGAGCTTGTTTGAAAAATTGAGTGATTATGTTGTTACAAATGAACGCACCGCCTACCCCCCCCCCCCCCCCCCTCATGTAATGCGTCACCAAAGACGCCCCTGAGGTAAATAAATGAAATTATAGAAGATGAACCCGTCACTCAAAATTCTTACAAAAGCAGCTTCCCTCTCTTCCTCTTACATGGTGGTCAAAAGTATGCGATGTGACGTCAGTGCAAGCCATGTATATAACAGTTTTTGATGATGCCCGTCAAGATTTTAATTAAAACCATTCCTTTAAAATCAATAAATAACATTTTAGTTACTTAAAATTTAATAATTACCCAATTATACTGAACGCTAATTATTTTTCGTGGGCCCTTTGACACGGAGCGCTACGGCATCAATCCTTTTTCCGTGCGATGCGTAGTTTTCGCGTTTTTGCGAAACACAAATTGGTGTATATATATATATATATATATATATATATATATATATATATATATATATTTACGCGGTTTGTGCAGGTGAGTTATATGGCCAGGGGGACATAGTATAGGGAGCTAACCATAACGATCAGTTGAATAATTAGGTAAAGTTTGTTCAATCATTTTTCATTTGTGAAATTGGGCATATGGTTCCAATAAGAAACTTACTGAGCGTCATCGAAAAGCAGTAAATCATTTCAGCGTGAGAAGCGCAGTAGTGCGCTAAGTTACAACTCCTGCAGCCGGAGCAAGGCTACCGGTGCGATGAGGCGCCCGCACGATTGTTTCGTTTCTTATTATAGCCCCAGCCTTGTACCCAACTGCTGCACCAGTGGTACCTTTAGCGCACGACTACGCTCCCCGCGTGCTCAACGTATTTATTAGAATTATTGATTTAGTGGTTTTCAATGACTCTCAGAAAGTATCTAATTGGAACCATGTGTATATTTCACTAATTAATAAGTTAGTTAACGAATTGGACATATATATGTGTGTGTGTGGGGAAGGGGGTGCGTGTGTATAACAACTGTATATGTATATGTTGACAAGTTTCCAAACTTCGGTATTGCTTTGAAGTGAAGCTGAAACGGTTAAAAAAAAAAAATAAGTTAATGCTTCTTTCTGATTTAGTTTTTCTGGAAGAATCCGAATATCACCATCATTTGTCCTCAAAACAACACTAAACAAATGAAAAACATGCAGCCGCTCGCCACCGCCGAACGTCATTGGTTGGTCGAGTCGTGACGTCATAAAAGGACCAGGCGCAATTCTAACTGCATCTTTCACAGAAGTATCAACTCGCAATACGTCGTTTCGTGTCTGCTTCGCGTAAGCTCCTCATATTCTCCGAGGTGCCTGCCTCTTTTGTAGAAAGGTGCTCTGCCCTACCGCATTGGCAACCATTTACTGAAGACAAACCTCTTCTTCCTCCCCACGTCCATTAATTCCAAAATATGGGTGAAAAAAAAAGAAAAAAAAAGAGGTTTATCTCTAATAAATGGTTGCAAGTCCAGCAGTTTGTTTGTCATCTTTTCTATCTCTCTCGCTCTCTGTCTTCGTGTATCTTCAAACGTTCAGCCGGCATCCTTCAGAAGCACGAATCACACTCTAGCTCAGTTTCAAGCAGTTGCAGCAAGTACCGACGACGCACGACGCCGGCTCTGCGAGCCGAGGAGCACGTGCGAGAGGGGTCCTTTCGTTGACGTCATGTTCGCCCCTCCTCCTTCTACTTCCCTCTCCCGCTGCCGCGGAGGGGCGCTGTTTCAGCGCAACCTCAAAGGCGTCTTCTTAGGTAATACGGGCACGAAATAGACAACTTGTTTTTGTGACATTCGTGATGCTTAAAATAGAACAAAAAAATAGCTTTTTTTTAAAATTAAATTTAAAACCGTTTTAGCTTTCCTTAAAGCGTGGGAGACAACGTCATTGCAGGCTGTACGCTGCTGAAGCTTGTGCCTTTCGAAATTCAGCTTCGCGCGATCCGGCTATTGTGCTCAGGGAAACAAAAGAATCGGAGGAAAAATAAAAAGCAAAAGAGGGGATCAAAGAGAAAGGGGCAGACGAGGCAGCCAAGCCGAGAGGCTCCCATCCGCTGGTCACGCTGGCCGAACACTCACTTGCGTGTGAAGGAAGGCCACGGGCAAGAAGAACAGACACGCAAAAAGGGGAAGAAATCGAAGGCTAAAGAGCGCGAATTTCCTCCCATCAGGGCGGGAGGAGGAGCTCTGCCGATCGAGCTGCTCAGCGGGGCGGCGGTGGTGAGCTTCGGCAGATCCATCAATATTGCTCCCCGCGAGCATCGATCACTGGGGCCCCACGCACACCTTGGACAAAGATGGCTGTGGCCGGAGATAGCCGCCGACCGCAGGTTGGAACAAAGCACCGGGAATACCCGAAGAAAGAGAAGCCGGAGAGCTTAGGCGAGGCACTGGAGCGTATGCAGATCGGAGAAAGGAGGGACGGACGGATGAATAAAATGAATGGGGTGTGGGGGAGGACAGCTATGGAAGACCGGGGATTAAAAATGAAGACGGACGACCCTCGCGTTTCTTTTGTTTGTCCAAGTTAGTTACTTTGTATTAAAAAAAAAACAAAAAAAAAACACGAAGACTCCTACAAAAAAAAAACGGTATTCAAATTCTGCTCACCCTTCACACATAGGGAGATGAACATTATATATTTTAGTTGGAGTCACACTTTGATTTATCTAGGAAAAGAAGAAAAAAAAAACTTTCTTGTGAAGTGCACAGGAACTCTAACAGCCCTTCCAATTACGCAGACGAAAATCTTCTAAAAAAATCATTGTGGATATCTTCCAGTATGAGAGTTAAAGGGTCGATCATCAATATATCGCCAGCCACACAGAAATATTAAAAGAAAACGGCTGAACTCGGTCATTCGGGGCCGTCTCGTAGGATCGTTAAAGGGGCACTAAAGTCGATTTTAATCGTTTTTTTTTTTTTGTGTGGTGACAACTCACTTTAGACGCTATAAGCATCCCAATAAACCCCAAACCACAACCATGCGTAGCATATTTTCTCGTTAAAAGTGTGTTCAAAGATCGCGACACGCCCTTTTTGGGGAGAATTTCCTTCCCAATGAAATGGTTGACAAAGGGCGCTTGTCGGCGAGTTGCAAGCGATGGCTTCGCCCGCGGAGAAAAAGAGAAGCTTATCCGAAGGTGTACCTATCAGACTCTCTTCGAGACGAGTTATAATAAAAGCATTCGGAATCTGCGCGCATTGTAGGGCTTTCACTGGTCCACACAATGTAGTCCGCGAGAAAAAAGAATCCACATGTTTTTCTATTGCCCTGAGATGAATATGCGGTTTTGTAATATAGGAGTTGGTTTATGTGGGAACTAACAGGATTTTAAACAATATAAGATCAAAAACGACCTTTTTCAAAAATGACTTAGGTGCCCCTTTAAGCATCTATCAACGTACGCCGCCCACGGGGATTGCTCACCTATGCGTGTTTTCGAATATCTGTGTCATTGAAAATGCCTTGACCAAAACAAAAACAAACAAAAATATTCGTCTTGCAATTTCTAAAACACGAGAGTATTTTAAGCAAGTAACGGGCAAATCGGCAGTACTTCGTGAAACAAACACCGCAGGCATTTCAAACTCTTGCGCCGGGAAGAGATACGATGTTGACGCGGCACGAAAGGCGTAAACCATAGTGTAAGGCGCAAGAAACAATGGACTTAAGAAAGAAGACGCACACACACAGTTTCCTGTGTGTGTGTGTGTCTTCCTCCTTGTTTTCGTTGTTTTTTCCGCCTACCACCATGCCTCATAACGTTCACCAACTAGCCGAACTACAAGTTATTCTACAGAAAAGGCGGCGCGGCGTGCACAGTCTTGTACGCATTACTCCAAAAAGTAATCAATTAATATTACCTTTACGTTTTGATAAAAAGTATCCAATTATATCACTTAATTACTCGAAAAAAATATTTACAATTACTTGAAAAATAATCGTTACGTTTTCAATTACTTCAAATGTTCAAAACAACATTTTTTTCTGTCACTTTTGAAAACGGGCTTATTTGTACTGTCTATTATTTGATTATAATCACCGTATTACAAACTACTCCTCTTCTAAATCCAATGCTTTTGGTAGGCCGTCCTCTTATCGGAGACTTGGTTTGAGGATTCCCCGGTAGAAGGGTTGGGGAATTTAAGGGCGCCATTAGGAGGAGGAGTGAAAAATACTAATGGTTTCCAGTAATTTTATTTCTTTCAAAAAGATTCGATTACTCCTGCGATTACTACCTTATCAGGGTAATCAAATTATCGCTAAATTATTCTAAAAAGTAATCGAAGTAATTTTATTGCCCGCGATGGAGTATCGTACAAGTCTAGCGCTTGCTCAATGGGAAGGGCAGCATATTCAAAATGGCGGCGCCCTAAGCCATTTGCACCGCTGAGGAGCTGCGAGCAGTTATCCAATTTGTATGGTCGAAGGGAGTGAAACTATATGAAAATCACAGGAGGATGCTACAACAGTACGGAGATGCACGCATTAGCAGTAGAAGTGTGCACGAGCTAATATGGACGGGCGAACGTCCATCCGTGATCAGAATGCTCCGGCTGGAACGACCGGAGCGTTGCTGATCATGAATCCCGTTGCTGATCCGGTGTGTAAATACTTGTCGATAATTATCGGGAAGGCCGTACACCCGAAACGCTCCCCGTACGTCCCTATGTATAGGGGTATAGTTTTGCCAGTGCAGTACCACTGCTTCCCGAATGCGCTTGCTATTTTTATTGAGACTAGCAAGAAGAAGTCGGAATGGACACCACCCGCAAAATAACGAGATGCTAGCCGGTGTGTAGCCTGACACCAGCCGCTACTCGTTCTGCCCCCTACCGACTATAGTCGGTTACAAGTCAAGAAGGTAGGAGAAGCTCCTCCCACAAGTGTGATGCGCCCGTTTCAAATTTCTCCGCAGTCGAAAGAAGAGTTCGCTGGAAACGCTCCTTGTTCCGCTGCAATGGGTTCCCACTTGTCTCCGATCCCACTTTTTAAGAAAGCGACCTTTGTATTCATTCGAGAGGGAACCGAGCCCCTGAAAGCAGCCTTTGTATCCATCGGGGGGGAAGCTAATCCCCGAAAGTCGTATTTGTTTCCGTCGGTGGGGGAAAACTCTAATCTCCCTCTCGTGGCTTCCACAATGCTAAGTCGAAGTCGAAAGATAAAGCAAATATGTACAGAAAGGCAGGACCCTCCTCGTTGGCCGCGACGTCACGGAAACGATGGGATGCTATTGGATGCGGAGGTGGCGGAGGGATATAGGATTCCCTTTGAGGGGCATTTGCCGCTACCTTCTTAACCTGTAACCGACTATAGAGGTTCGCATAAAGCCTGTGCCACGACTCGTGAGATTGGACTCAAGATGTACGTATGAACCTGCCACGCGAGCTTTCGCCAAACGTACCTGCTGCCAAGCCGCATTCCGTTAACAGACTTGACCATGGAACTGTCCCGTATAACTTCACAAAAGAGCCGTCGTTTGTTCGTCGTTGCCCAGCCCTTTTTTCCCAACCGCGTGCTGATTGGATAAAGGAAATAAATAAAACAGCGCGAAAAGGACGCTCGAACAAGTGTAAGACGCACAAACACAGCGCTTAGAGCGCTGTCTCTCTCCCTTTTGTTTCTGAGTACTTTTTGCGCTGTTTTATACATACTCATCGTGCACCGACATGCCGAACTACACACATTACTAGAGTTCATTGGTTAAGACCGTAGAACTGTTATACCCTAGTCACACGGGTAAGCTTAAAAAAGACACTAAAATTTAAAAAAAAAATATATAACATTTTCAAAGGGCATAGATGAACACGCAATCTATGTTTTGTTTACTTTTTTCACAAAAAAAAATGCAAAAAAACAGTTTCGCGCAATATTTGCGTTGCTAGACGCAATTGAGGGAGAGACCACGGCCCGCTCTTTTATGCAAGCGGAACGCCCGATTGCCTTCAGCCCAATAACTCGCAAATTCTTACTGTAGGTATCTTCTTGGGCATTGAAACCATGCTTGCAACCAAGACTGGTGCACAATTCACAGAGCAGCGGGGTCGCTTTCACGGAAACTTGCATCTTTATCCAGCATCAGCACGCGAAAACGAAAAATTCAAGCCAAATCGAGCAACGTAGTTGACGTGGGACGCTATGCTTATGCCAGTCCCGCTACAAAAACAAGCACCGGCACAGCGGATCCGAAGACGCGGACTTGCGACAGTGGTTTGCTGCGAACTACTGCAAACTAGGCCGGTTCAGATCTTCCTCTAAACGCCTAGGTTAACGCAGAACGAGTCGCACTCATAAAAATAAACGAGCTAAACGAGCGTAGCTCGTTCAGCGCACCGCAAAGGTCGACAGCTATGTTTGTTATCGTTTGAAACCGAAGCGGAGAGGCAATCTCGGGATATTTTAGTTTCGTAAGCACCGGGCGGGCACTAGAGCAAGGCTAACCCCCCCCCCCCCCCCCCCCCCTAAATTGTGTCTAACGGCAAAAATATTGCTAAAACAAAACAAACATTTGTAAAAAGAAGTTTTTAAAAACATTATTACGCTTTAAAGATTTTTTTCAGTGTTTTTTTTAATTGCAGTGACACTTAGCCGCAGCTACCTCGCTATTATCTTGGGCAACTTTCTGTGGTGGTGCAGTCAAGGTTATATGCGCATGTGCGCTTGTGCAACTTGAGTGCCCATCAAAAATGCATGCAAGCGCACCCTTCACTTCTTCCGAAATAGCTGTCCTAGAGTACAGTGCGCTAACTGTGGTTCAGCGTAACTGACTTAACTTCGGTTAAGGGTGCCCCCTGTAACGGTGGGTATAACACGGCCCACTCGGACTTAAAGATCAGTTCACACAAGGGCGTTCGCTTACGATTTCTTACGTTACGTGAGGACTCGCCGAGACATCCGTGTTTTGTATGTCGCGTGCAGAGCTACCCCTTGAACCGGCCACCACGCTTGAATCGAAGCTCGGATGTCCCGGTTACTCGCTGCGTAAGCGGTCGTAAGGTAACGTAACGTAACGTGACGTGACGTGACGTAACGTAACGTAACGTCACGTAACGTAACATAGAAAAACGCCCCTGTGTGAACCGACCTTACCTCTCGGGTGCTCCGAGGAGCAGGGGCTGCAGCCCGTGGCCCCTCGCACGAAGCACGCGGCGTGTGTGTTGCTCTGTCTGTTGCCCAACAGGAACGAGACGGTGACGTAGGGGCGGGGAAGCTCTGTCCTCTGTGACCGCTGTCGTGGTGCCCGTGCACGCAGGGAGGCAGCAGCAGGCCACGGGAGACGTCGCCGCTCCCCGGAGGAATCAGACGCTGCGCTCAAGGGGTCCAGGTGAGGCCCGCTCTCCCCGAAAGCCACGCAAGGCCGTCGCGCTCCGTTGGGTTACGTCATCTACCGAGGGCCAGCGCGGTGGACAAACTGGATGTGCGAGGGCTGCGTCGCCAAACGGTCGAATTGAACTCGTGTTCAGACAGTAAGGACACAAGTTCCAGACGTGTACGTAGCGAGTTGCTAGTAGCGCGTTACTTGTACTTAATTATTTTTTTTTTGTAATGAAGTAACGACTTATAGTTGCTTTTTTGAGAGAACAAAAGAGTAACGCATTTTCGTCACTTTTTGACGGAGCAACATTAATGGTTTTTAGTTACTTCTGGAGGAAAACGTTACATAAGTACCCACCTTAGCTCTCACCCTTAGCTTGCACGACGTGAAAACGATAGATAGTCCGTAAAACGATGTTCACAAGATATGTCAGTATTGCCACAGTGACCCTGGTATGAACGCGTTAAAAAGGGAGGAATTAATCACGACGATAAATATTGGATGCGGCAATTCATGAAGACTACTTCATGTAAACGACACATTCCGAGTAACGAAAAAATTACTCGTTACTTTCAAGCTAATGTAACGCGTTCCTTTTGAATCGTAGTAACGACTAACGTGCTTAGTTACTGTCTGAGTCAGAAACGACTATCGGTATTTAGTCAGTGTCGCGTACATATCTGCGCAGAACTCGGGTCCCATTCGTGCTCCGCACTGGCCTTTGGTACAGGTGAAGTAGAAATTCCGGATCGACGGCTTTGCCATCTGGTATAGGTGCTGCTCCAAATCTACCGCACTTAAAGGGATACTGAACCGAAATTTCGAACTCACAAAACAAGGCTAGACAGATAGGCGGGACGATGCAAAACCCAAAAACATCACTCATACAGCGATATCTCTAACGGATCGCCATATTTTTAGAAAAGAAGCGCCCGACTGAACCCGGCCGACGAGGCCGACAAGGCAAGGGACGTCACGATTCTTATTCCCTCTCCTCCTCACTACGTCCCGTATCCAGCTGGTGAACCGAAGCGAGGAGGAAAGAAGCGAGGCCGCTCCCCCTCATTCTCAAATTCTCCCGGAGGACAGTGATGTCAGAGGCCTCGCTTGATCGCGCCCTTCTTTTCGAAAAGTGCGGCCATCCGTTTGAGATATCGATGTGCGAGCAATGTTTCGGAGTTCGTAGAGTCCCGTTCAACGCTTCTAGAGCCTTATTTTGCGAAATTCAAATTTCGGTTCAGTATCCCTTTAAGTCTCAACCTGCGATGGGCTTCAACCGAAGCTACGGGTCCCCATAGCCTGATTACAAGGTGCGTTAATACTAACTTGTGAACTGGCTCGGTGCACTAATGCGTCCAACCCGGTCTAGAATAATCCGAATCCGAACTTCCGAACGTGTCCGAGGTTGTTCACAGGCTTCGATTATCCTATAGGTGGGGTTGGATAGGAACGGTGGTTCGAAATACCACGTTACCTCTAACTAACTCGTGATAGAGCCTGGCGGGTAGTTTATGATAGAGTAAAACTGAGTCGAGGCACCTGCACTGAAACGTGCCAAGGTAATGGACGCACACGTGTCTTGGGTGTTCCTGAACTTTGAGTGGTTTAATAAATCCATACGGGGCCAATATCTAAGAAGAAAGCTAAACATTACTCACGTGCATTGCTCTACAAACTATCACCGAAAGTAGCTTTATGTTTTACGATTATATCGTCTGCTTTACAAATATCTTGAAAAGGAAATGGGAAACAAATTATAAACTTAGAAACACGGTCATTATTGAAACTCCGTTTATGAGGCTGCGCTGATAATCCCAGCTCTATACTTGGTATGAGCGTCTACGCTTTCGTTTGATATGCTGACCAAGACAAAACTCGCTAATATTTTTCAGGTCGCCATACTTAACAAAAATGTACGGATAGTTAAGAAAAACATCAACACAAGAAGCGATAAAATAACTGTTTTCGTGTTTGCTCGTGCAATGTAAACGTGTATGCAAACGAAAAAAAAAAAGGCAAATGTATTCATGCATTTACGTCATCGTGCTCTGTAAAGTGTACAATGCGCAGCATGACAGAGCTCGGGCTTTCTCGTTATACGTTATATTCCTTCATTCAGTCCAACGTTACAAAGTATAAGCTCACCCCATGGTGATCTGGGAAAGAGAGATGCCATTCATTTCAGTGTGACTGATGAAATTTTCAGTTAGCAAAAAATGCCAGCAATATAAACAAAACAAGAAAAGAAACACATTTTGTCCGTCCGTTTATATTTTCCTGGAACGTTTGGCGGTGACGCCCAAATTGAGGCGCGTTTTGAAGTGTCCTCAATGTCACTCAAATGAAACTCGGCCTGACGTCGCTTCTCGGGCTAACCCGGTGTCGTCACTTTTCGATCCACTTCCAAGTCGATCTTGCCTCCCATCCTACGAGCGTCCGTTTATTTTTCCTTCTTTCCCGCGCACTTGGGTGCCTGGTTAGTGGCAGGCTGGCGAAGAGGGGCCTCGGTGACCTCTTAGCGGTCCGCTGACACCCCTGGGGGCGGGGTGGGATGACTCCCGATGGTTGAGGGGTCAAGCGTGTCGTCCCTGAACACCGAGAGAGGACCCGATTGGAAGAGCGCTTCACTCTAACTGCACTTCGATCGGACGGCACTTTGCGGTCACTTCTCTCGCCCACTGTTTAGCTGTCGGAAAGTTTGCGGACACTTCCACAGGCCTGCCGTTCGAGCGCGGAGGAGTTCGTGTAAACCTATCTTCTTTTTCCCTTATTTTTTTTTTTTGTGTGTGTGTGTGTGTGTGTGTGTGTGTTTCTATGATGACACAGATATCTATTGTAAATTTAGAAATAATCTCTTAAACATGACTTTTTTTTTCCGATGATTGCGCAATCAATCTTTTGTGTCCTATTTATTTATTTTTTTTTTGTCTTTTATGATGCAAAAAAATCGTAATTTTTCTTTTTGTTGAACATTTTTTAATATTTTTTGTTTTAGAACTGTGCGTTCATAAAAAATACTACTCATAAATTCGCCAGATATTGTTTTCCTCGGTGTTTATCTGTTTTTCTTTTTGCAAATGTTTGTATTTGTTGCGCACTAAGGAAAGGGGGAGAAGGGGAGGCGTGAGGCCTCAGTCAGGGAGAAGTGCCTTTTGTCTCTTCTTCCCTACCGCTTCATACCGCACTCTACACTATCAACGCCACTGGACCGAGCGCATGGCTTTATCAAGCGTCTCAGTGGCACGAGAGCATGTGTGCAAACGAGTTTCCGGAACAGAGCATGTGCCGGCACCGAGAGCTTTGAGAGCGTTGTACACTATGCTATATATATCAAGCAGTATAACTTTTTGCTGTTCAAACTTCCATACAACAAATCTATTTACTCGTGCCTCCTAGAGTCGCCGTCCGTGTCCCATCGCCGCTTTGCTGCGCCAACCTTCCTACAAAATCCACAGCAATTTCGGCGACTTCCGCGAAATCGAAGGCACCTGACGGCTAGAATATAGAAAGCGGTCACAGCACGTTGGCTCGTCATGCTTTCTCGAGCGAAGCATATACTTTCGCAGCACCTGGCGGTCTAAGAACGAAGCCCTGAGAGCGGTGGGTTCAAAAACACGACATGAAAATCACCTATAGGAAGTATTCATTGGCGGCCATAGCTGTGTGCGCGACTGCTGAGCGCGTGCTGATGGCGAGCTTCCACGCTTCTTTTGCAACGTGCATTCCGCACCCTCAAGACTGCCGGTCTTAGCAGCCTATTGATGTGAGCTCGTTCTGAGCATGCGCTCTAGACAGCACCCACAAATATGGCGCCCAGTGAATACTCCTTACAGACTGAGCGAAGTCTCCTCTGAACAGGCAACCTATGCCAACCACGCCTGCGTCCGAGACCTTATACATCTCCAGAGAGATCCCAGCAACCCGCGCCCCACGGAGGTCCTTCCACTCCACCGAGACTATATCGACTCGTCTCTGATGGCTTCCCGGCAGATGCGAGGAGGACTTACTCCCGTCCCGCCGTCTTCTTTCGCTCCTAGCACTAATTCGTCTCAATTTATCGCCTTTGCGCGCCACGCATTGCGCTGCCTGACGTGCGCCGGCCCGCGGCCCTTTTCCGTGACGGTCGATGCGTCTTTTCTCGCTGGCGCTCCCCGACTGCCGCCTTGCCCAATTAACATTGAAGACGTCTTACTCGCAGTCCCATGTCCGACAAGACAGCGAGGAAGCTTACGAATCTATGTTTGTGCCGAGGCAGTGGCGGCCGCTCAAGAGAATAACGTCCACAGCTTCATTTGTATTCGACTCCGGCCTGCGTTCTCCGCGCGTTCTTTGCTATAGGTGCACCCCAACACAGTCGTCCGCTTCTCGCAGAGTATTTATCTCTCGTCATGTCTTCTTCTAAATAAGTTAATTGGGACGGAAGTTGGCGTACTTTGGTGCGTACCATACGCCGTTTTAGAAGTAAACCATTGATAGCTTGTGCGTTTAGTAGATATAGATCCCGGCACATCATATAAGGTCGGTGGTAACTCCAGCGAAAAGTTATTCACGTAACTAGTCGATAATAAAGAAAGAAAAATAAAATGATGTATCATCTGCACTCAAAAAAAAAAAGACATGGCAGCGATCTTTGTCACCTTTATTTTTAAATTCCCATAACGCCTGAAACGCAGTATTTAAAAAGCGATTGTTTAAATTTGTTCAGAAGATATTAATGAGTCGTTTCATGGGATGAAGAATGTGTATTTTTATGAACTTACGAGATAAGTTTCGCAAGAAACTCACTTGGTGCATAACTCACATGACTTCAATTTACCTCTAACATTCAAGAAGGGAAACATTGGTGTAGGGGTCACGTGTGACACCGATTTTCTGACTAGATTTAAAGCGTGGAGACTGAATTGGTGCATAGATCTCGTGACGTCATGTCCCAAGAGGGACGATGACCAAGCGAAGCGTCACTATCATTGTCCCTGCGCCACATCGCTCTTTTATAGTCATACTCCCAGCTTCCCATTCGCCGGGACCCTTCGGTTGTTCGTCGCGACCGGCTTTCTCCGTGTTCTGCGCGGAAGTGTGAACTCAGTGACCATTTTTAGAGTGTGAACTCTTACGCTGACCGATCGGGAAAAAGAATTACAGGATAACGCTTACGCTTCGCCTTTAAGAGTGGGACGCGATAGCTAAACATAAACTCTCGCTCGTTCTCAAGCCGTGCAAGCGTGTCTGGCTCGCAACCGAAGGTTCGTGGGCCTAAAATTCCTTAGATTGTTTTTATTTAAGGCAAATGAATTACTTTAAAAATCGAAATCATGCGAGCCATATGCGGCGACCTTCATCACTTTCATTCCACGGGTAACATCAGGTTTCATGCGAGCGTTGCGGGTTGCTCGAAATTCCCCCGCGATCAACTCGTGGTTGTGACGACATGACCCCATCGACCAATCCGGATTTTCGCATCCCGCCACTGACGCTGGCTTTTCTGCGATAGGAGGTTTTTCAAAGCTATAATTACGGTGATACCCGTTATTAATGCTATCGCTTTAATAACGGTGATCTTATATTTTCTCCCTACCGGGAACACTGGAACATGTAAACACGCGGTCACGCGGAAACGGTCCCTTCAACGAAGCCGTCCCGTAAGCTGCGCCCATGCATGCGTACACCGCGAGGCAGCGAGCGAGCTGATGCTTGATTTTGGATAGCCGTGGACATTCCCTAAAGCCACGTCCACGCTGCTACGCAAAAGACAGTCTGCAATCACTGACTGAGCAGGCGTGTTTCTTCCTTAAATCCTGTCATGCTGGTCATAAAAAAAAAAAAATGTTCATGCATTTGCATAAAGTGAACATCGAACATGCTTCGGACAAGTCCGCGGGTATTTCGCTCGTCATATAGCTGCAGCACACACTGTATATTTCGCATGACGGATGAACAGTGTGACCTGCGGCTTAACATTTTTTTTTGTCGTCGGTGCTTACAAATAAACATACAAAAACAATTAATTTGCATCATGGTATGGGACATTTATTCTCTATCGATATGGAGCCCAGCAGTCTCCCGTCGCTTCAGAACCATCTTCTTTCTTTTTCTTTTCCTTCTTTTCCGGCATGCCTATCAGTATGGAAAGGCCGTGCGTGCGACCGCGTGTGTGTGTGTGCTCGCTGAGAGGGGGGGGGGGGGGGGGGGGGGTTACAGCTGGCGACCATTTGGCAAAATGTTGGGCGCAGCATCGTTAGACGACGGCCCTGAACGTATACGCTAATTAGTCGGCACGAGGTGTGTAAATGAAACCTGCAAGCCCATCGTCCAAGCGGACGGGCAAGATCGTTATGCGCCAACACAACCCCACCCACAGTCGGAGGGAAATTCGGGCATCGCTCGTTAGACCATCCGGTCGCCCTTCGACGGAGCCTGATGGATTAGGAGGGCGCCCCCCCCACCCCCCCCCCCTTCCCCCGCCCCCCTCTTCCCGCGGGTTCTCGGTCCTCGGATGCCTTTCTTTGGCGACATTGATTATGTGATCCAACACCAAGCTGTTTCCCCGGCTGTCTTTAAAACTGCTAAAAAAGATGCTAGCGCCCCCATCCAGGCTGAAAGGAAAAAGGCACGCGGCCGTTCTTAGGTTATACGAGGCTGCTGTGGAAACAAGACCTGCGTCGTGGGTCGCCTTGTTTCTCATATCGCCAACGAAGTGTATCGCCAAAGGCTGCGAGATTTAAAATTAGGTGAATGAGAGCGTCATACTCGTTGTCACATCAGGAAAATTTGACGTTTTGCGCATTCTTACAAGGTATTATTGTTTTAGGAAAAAGCGATGATCCTAGTTCTTACAAGGTTTAATTGTTTAAGGAGAAAGCGATGATTTTGGCTTTTAAAACGTGCACGGCTTGATGAAATAGCATAAATCTAATATAAGATGCTTCCACGTATATCTTAATTCAACGCAGGAAGCGGGGAAATTAGTAACGTTCCGCTAGGAGCCGGACTACTTTAATACGGTTCTTTAAGTTATTACTATATATAGTCGGTGACAGGTCAAAAACGAAGTGGAAGCTCCTCCCACCCCTTTGCACTTTAGAAGAGCGAACGCTGGACAGGAAATGACCTCCTCTCCAGCGTTCGCTGTGCTGAAAGTGGAAAGGGGGGGGGGGGGGAGCGTCCACTTCGTTCTTAACCTGTCACCGACTATAGTTCAGTAGGATTTCGGTCAAACCAAAATGTCTCAAAAAAAAAAAAAAAAGAAGTTTAGACAGTTGCAGTGAAGAAAATGGATTCACACAACAACAACAATAGAGCGCTACCGGACCTGTAGCATATTTTATTGCGTGTACGTCGACTTTGCAAGATTCTAACGAGTCTTCCACGCACCTTTAAGCCTCGTTTTGTAGCCTTTCTGCAGCTTCGAACCCTAAAAGTGCGAAGTTTTGTGGCTCCTTACAATAGCTGGCGCGCTGCAGTCCATACAGGTTGATATGCTTACGCGAGCTAAAACTGAAACGAAGTTTAGGTTTGTTTTCCGAAGATCGATGAATAAGTGCGCGTGTTTAATAATACGTTTGCTAAAATGTGCGTTCTCTTCATGCATCAGCCTGGGGGCGAGTGGATTCATTCACACTTTATAAGCCCCTTTCAAAACTTCATCGAGCAACATTGGTCGCCGCCATTTCTTAACATTGGGCATGAGTTTTAGTAGAGAAAAGTCTGCAGTAATGGTGTTTAATGACAAAAAGAGGGAACCCCTGAGGATACAGGACATCGAAATAGACCAAGTAGGAAAATACAGATATCTGGGAGTCTGGCTCAATGAGGAAACAAGATATTTAGAGGAACACGAGGAGAATATAATTAGAAAAGGGAAAAGAAATTCATCAATTATGAAGCTCAAGGCGCTATGGAACTATAATAGATATGAAGTGGTCAGAGGTATATGGAAAGGAGTGATGGTGCCAGGGCTGTCTTTTGGCAATGCAGTGCTGGGCATGAAATCAGAGGTTCAATCAGGATTAGAAATTCGACAAAGAAGCGTAGGCAGGCTGGCACTGGGAGCGCATGGAAAAACACCAAATGAGGGAGTACAGGGGGACATGGGATGGTCGTCTTTTGAGAGCAGGGAGGCAGTTAGTAAGTTGAAATTTGAACAAGGGTTGACCGAAATGGATGATACGCGGTGGGCACGGAAGGTATTCAAATATTTGTACATGAAAAGTTTAAACACAAAATGGACAAACCGAATTCGAAAGCTTACATTTAAATACCTACACACTGGTGATGGGGCTGAACAGACTGCTTCAGTGAAAAAAGGGGTGAAAGAGGCAGAGAGGAAAATGTGGGAAGAAAGAATGCAGGATAAATCAGCTCCAACAGTGTACAGGTCACGAAAGCAGGACATAAGAAAGGAAAATTTTTTGACAATTCAATAGGAAGTTCTTTGCTGTTCGAGGCGAGAACGGGGGCTTTGAGGACGAGGACGTATAGGGCTAAATTTCAGGAGATAGACACTTTATGTGCTGCTTGCCATAATGAGAGTGAGACACTTGAGCACTTGGTATTAAAGTGCACGGGGCTTCGTCCTGCACTCCCTGAGGGGGTAACAGATCTGGCCGGGGCCTTGGGGTTTGCTGGAGACGATGGAGGGACGGAGGAGAAGAGGATTACAGTCACAAAGAGGCGATTAGAAGATTGGTGGAAATTATCTAGGGAAAATTGAATTATGCAGAACTAACTAGCACAGCTGGGGACAGGCGGGACAGAGGAAAATTGGGACTCCCTCCCGCGTGGCTCCGGCCCAAAGTCTCAACCCTGTCTCCCAGTGGGTCCGGTGCGGGGGTAACGCCGACAAGGTCTGACCAGAGGAAAATTGGCGACTCCCTCGCCGGGGGGAAGAGGCGGGGGGTGATGTTTTTAGTTTTTTTGCCCGATCCCCCGAAGGTCATCCTGGTGATATCCCACACTACCTGGTGATAGTTAAGGGGTAGAAAGTTGGCTTAGAAGGGCGCGAGAAATCAAATCAAATGTTTGTCTTTCTTAGACTTAGGCTAGGTGGCGCAAGCTACCACCCGATACAAAGGGCCAGTAACATCCATCCATCCATCCATCCATCCTTAGGCACGAAGCGGGTGATTGGATCCGAGTCCTTGCCGAACGCTGACGTCACACTCGTTCTTCGAGGCGAGCTGAGCCGAGTTCATGCCGAATGCGGACGCAGTTTGCCGAATAATAACTGACGCATATCTAGTGACTAGGCGTCGCGCACTTTCGAAAAAACGTCCATTGTTTTGTCAACAAGCTCGCCAGCGCTCACTCTTGGTCGTCCCCGGCGCTCTTCAAATTTTTATTTTGCGTCCCATCGCTTTTACGGCGACTAGCCGTTATTGGCAAGGTTTCGCAGCGGATGCCGTATATCTTCCCACACGTATACGTCATAGCCCGCTAAACCTAGCGGGAAAAGTTACCCGCTAAATTTAGCGGGGAATCACTGTCGTGACATTGTAGCGTCACAGTGTTGCGTACCGTCGTGTCCCATGACGTCACAATTTTTATGTTCCATTTGGCGGAAATTGTTTTTAGCCAAATTCGGCGGGGAGTTTCTTCACTACACTGAACGCGGAATCTCGTGTCACGTGCATAGGTCGGCATTTCCGAACCCACTCACTCACCATCACATCACTAATTACAGCAACATCCAAAAGTCACAGCCCTTCACAGCACAAAGTACATCGACGTCCAAAAGTCACAGCCTTTCACATCACAGAGTACACCGACGTCCAAACGTCACATCCCTTCACATCACAAAGTACACCGACGTCCAAACGTCACATCCCTTCACATCACAGAGTACACCGATGTCTAATATTCATGGCCCTTCACATCACAAAGTACACCGACGTCCAAAAGTCACGGCCATTCACATCACGAAGTTCAACCGGACAACAAACTCATCCCCATCACGTCACCGCAATCTCTGAACTCACAAAGTCATTCACTGTCACTTCACGAATCCGTCAAGTTCACGAAGTACTTCACCGTCACATCACGAATCCTATTGAGTTCATGAAGCCTTCCCCATCCCATCACCGCCAACTCTGAATTCACGAAGTCGCTCACCGTCCCATCACGAGCTCATCGAGTTCAGCAAGTCGTTCCCCTCACGTCTGTGAACTGATCCCGTTCATGAAGTCGTTCGACCGGTTCGACTTCACGGCCCTTCACCGAGTCACGGCCCTCCACCGAGTCACAGCCGTTCACCGAGTCACAGCCGTTCACCGAGTCACCGAGGTCACGGAAAGCGGCGTTGGCCCCTGCAGCCGCGGCCACCGCCACTGCCTCCGGCTCTCAGCCATCCTCGAAGTTCTTTCGCAGCGGCGCTGACGGCTCCAGATGTGTGTGTCAGTGTGCGTCTGTGTGTGTGTGTGTGTGTGTGTGGTGGTGGGGGGGTATTGGGCTGTGCCGGGCGAGTCGCGACGCACCCTGCTCTTGTCATTTTGTTTGTTTAGCTAGTTCCCTCTGGGCTTTTAGTTTTGTTGTCCAGTTTCTTTTATTTTCGTTTTGTTTCGCGCTTTCTTCATCATGCGCGCATGCTGCGGCTTCTTGACTTCCCTGCTCCGAACTTGTGAGATAAGGTGCTTGTTTCCGGGAGAGTTATAAGCCCCACAGATGCCCCGAACCAAAATGGCTGCTGGTTTGTCGGCGAGCGGTATTACAAAGGGTGGCGTTAGAGTGCCTTCATGTGCGCTTCGCTTCGCAAAGCGCACATGAAGCCTCCGTAGGTGGCATCACCCTAGCAAAGCGCACATGAAGGCTCCCTAGACTTCGCCTGGTTGTCGGCGTTGTGATTGTGGAGGGGACCCCACCTCAAAATCTTCTGGCCTGTCTTTTTTTTTATTTAATTATTTTTTTCTTTTACTTTCTTTGCGCACGGTTTTTTCTACGAAAAAAAAAGAAGGCGCTTATATTTTTGCCAACGACCGCTCGCCGAGGGGGCAAAAAGGAGAGACAGACACGAACATGCGTGCACGATTTTGTGAAACATCTTACAAACATTAATACAAGTCCATATCATATGAACGAAGACGTTTTAGCGAATTAAATTTTAGCGAATAGAGATCACATACGCGAGTCGACGTTTAGGCATTTGTAGGGGCGGCAAACTGGGCATCCAAACAGACCGCGCCAGGCGGTCTGTTCGGAACGATAGCAAGGGGTGCTTTGCTATAGTTTGGGGAAAATAATATGAACTCAAGCTCGAGCGTCCATCGCCAAAGGTTCGGCAAGCTCGAAAACAGGACGGCGGCGGCCTCCATTTTATCTATTCTGTCAAATGAACGCCGCCATTCGCTGAAGTGTCATTCGATGAAACGTCGTGGGCCAGGTTTCGCTGGCTAAACCGTCGTTCGATCAGTACAAAATTGTTTTGTGTGTTTTATCTTAATAATTATGATCTATGGCAACCAGCCGATCTTTGCCTACCTCACTTTACGTCGTAAAATAGCGCGATGATGTCACTTTCATAAGAGATACCATAATAACGCTATACTTCACAACCGACCGCTGAATCACCCGTCTAATATTTTTTTAACGGATTTCATCATGTATATATTAATAAAGTAGACATTCCAAAACAAGAGTTATCCATTCCCAAAAATTTCAGTGGACTGGAACTACCTTCCCACATCTTACTAGTTACTATATGTTTAAAATTGCCGTAAATAATCAATACAGCTCAGACTGAGCTCCAAAGTGTACAGCTTTGTTCTGTTCTCTTCTAACTCCCGCTCACCTCTGTAATGTCGATGGCCCTGAGGGTATGTCAGTTAAACAAATAAATAAAAAAGTAAGTGCCTCCCCTGAAAAACCTCTTAAAGAGGCGACCTGCAGCTTGCCGAAGCAATGAAATTTGTGTTTTATTCGAACCCGTTGGTCCGAGTACACCTCATCATTAATTAAACCACTCATTGGATCATTCACCTCAAAGCAATATGTTTACTTCTGAGCGTGTTCGTGTCGCTCAACCTACTTTGAGCTCAGATGCAGTCGAGATAACTAATGATGGCGGTGGACTCCACTTTTCTCAGCTTTGAACCGAGGCGAGGTGCGCGATCCGCGTGCGCCTCGCGCTCGTTGTTTTACGCCGGGGTTTGGCTGCGCATAGACTCGTATTATAGGTAGCGCGTACTGTGTTTTCGGAGCTCATTTTTGAATAGAATCGGAGCGTGTTTTTCGGAGTTTATTTTGTAGCGTAGGCTACACTGGCCGAGGTTGAGCAGTTTCGCGTGGCTTCTGGCGAGCCGTGCTGCGTGTGCGCGAAAAGCAGTGACGTCACACGTGTCAGTCCCCGATGCACGCGCCGCGCGCATGGACCCGCTCGAGATCATAGCTCGCACTGTCCGGTTGTTCTGGGCAGCAGCTTGGTTGCTTGATACATAACACGGCGCACAGCTGGCCAAACTAGGGTGCCTCAATGTCCTTCTGTTTAGGGTGATGCCACCCTTTGTAGTAGCCGATGCCGACAGCACGCGCTCACGGGGAAGATAGAAAGAAATCGACGAAAACAAAATGTCGCCATAGCACAGTCAGCGCCACAAACGCGCGCAGGGACACGCTCTTTCACGCGCTTCTGAACAAGAAAAAAAAATAAAAGTGGGACAAAATGGCGAGATGCCACCACCCTAAGCAGAGCGCACATGAAGGCACCCTAGGCCAAACCAACGACGGGCATCTGGCACGCCCCAGCGGAGGATTAATTTGGACCATCTGGGGATCTTTTGACGTGCAACCGAAGGCTCGGTTACAAGGCGCCTCCTCCGCAATAAGAAGAGCGGAGAAGCTTAACTCATCGGATACCGAAGTAGTCACATAATCCGTAAACCGTCTGTGTCATTGAAGCAGCAGTAAGCATGATAATCAAGCTAATCCAAGACAACCAGTAAAGCTAAGAATAACCAGCTGAACCTAAGCTCACGCTACGCATATCCTGGCATGGCCGAGCTAAGCCACTGCAATTTTTTCACAATGAATTCGGGGTGTTTTTCATTGCTTTCTTTAATGGTATACAAAATTCGGAGTTTGTCGGCTTCTTCGGTGGTGCGAATTAAATTTAGAAAACAGCAGTTTGCGAATTTAGTAAATCAGCCTTTTCATATGCGAGACTTCGACTGTGGTCGTACGAGAAGCTACCTCGTTTCTATGATAACGGGATAAGTTCATAAGTTGCACCTAGAAAAGATGACAAACGTAAAGCTTGTTGTAAATTCCGGGGAAATATGAAGACCTGTCGGCGTTATTACATCTGGCAGCCCCAAATATTCGGGGGTTTTCGGATAAACCCGAATCAGCAAAAGTTTAAGCGGCAAGCGTTCTTCGGATTTCATAGGGTTTATTCGAAAACGCGGAGCCCTAATTATACTGTAGTGGGCTCACGCAAAATGCGGAGCTTACTGCATTCTTAAAGGAGCGATGCAACAATTTTTGTACTTTGCGCAAATACCGCTTAAAACGGATCCCTAACGTTAATGACCTGCGAAACACGCGTTCGTTTTTCACCCCACGCAATAGAAGTCCCAGAAAAAAAATAAAGAAAAACGAGCAGCGTTCACCCCCTCAACTCGCATCCAGAACAAGCGGCCACGTGATCTGGAGCCGATTATATGCCGCCAGTGTTTATCATAGCCACGCGCTGGGGTTGGCAAAGCACAGGGCACGCGCTGAGTTCCAGACATTGTTATGGCTCGGCTGTTGTCGTCGTTGCAGCGATTGGACACGGGTCACTACCCGAATGCTTCTCGAGCTAGCAATTATCACGAGCCCAAGTCGAGTGCCCACGCAATGCTCGGGTCCAATCTATGAACCGCATTCAAATATCGTCACTTGGGTGTACTGCGATCCCCGAGTTACGTCATCAAATTTCGCAAAGGAGAGATTGAATGAAAATTATCGCTTTTGTCCTTGAAATTACACCGCAACAAAGGAGTTCCTTGGCCAGTGGCGTTGCGTGTGAGTATCCTTGAGTCCCACTAGTGCCAGTAAGCTCGCGTATAGTGAAAACCATTCCAACTGAATATCGTTGCACAGCTCCTTTAACTTGGTTAAGACTGCAGTTCGAAGCCCCCAGCGCGCACTCGCTCCCTTCCGCAGAGCATTCGCTGCGCTTGCAAGCTTGTGCTTTTCTGGTGACGCAGGTCCACGAAAACAACATGCATACAAAATCAATAAACGACGAAGTTCCCGGGGCGCGCGGAATACGATTGCCTCGAGAGTCGAGGCACAGAGAACGTATACCAGCCCCAACAGTCGGATGCACAGTGGTGACCCCGAGGCTAGAAACTTCGCGCTGCAGGCAGACCTTGCACTGCGGTCTTCACCGGTCACTGAATATAAGTACAATAGCGCAATGTGCTGAACGTACTTGGCACGCTACACCTATGTCGATACCTGTGGGCGGCATGTTTCCGTATTTTGTTAAACTCCTACGCATCCGAAGCTCCGTTCGACTAAACATGAAAGGAACCGCGGCGCAAAAGGACACACACACAAGTAGAACAGCGACACGGGCACAGCGCTGTCTGTCCTCTACTTGCTTTCCCTGTGTCCTCTTGCGCCGTTTTTGCTTGTATGAACGGTCTTTGTCAAAAGTCCACAGCTCACCAAGCCGCTCCGGCCAGGCCGGTGAGGGCTCCGAACTTGCTACAAAGACTGTGCACTATGCACCGACTGGCCCACCTTCAAACTTTACCGCAGTTTGACTAAACATCTGTTGCACAATGAGTCAATCATTTGCTAAAGTCCGACGGGGCGGTGTTCGCGAATATAATAGAGTCGGAAACTTGATGGGACGCAGGTTCTTGAAGCGGGAATCTCTACGAAGCGCTTTAATAGAGGACCGGGTCTTCCAGTTCCACCCCTTGGCATCGCTTTCAGTCAGGATGGCACGCTGTGCGATTGATTGGGAGGTAGTGCGCCACTTTCCGCGAGAACACCAGTAATGCTGCCGGCTGCTACCTACGGAGAAAACTCTGCGAATGACAAGGACTAAAGTATCTAGACTTAAAAATGAATTTTCTAACGTTATACTCACATGACGTGACGTGAGCATGTAAAACCTGGTGCTCAGTGGCACCTCATTTCACATCATTTTTCCTCTATATTTTATACACCAACTCATGTTTACAAACAAACTGGAGTGCTCCTCGCCGACGCCACCGGCGCCGCGCATGCGCGATGGGGTGTGGGCAAGAAGCTCGCCGCGTCGCCGATAAACATTGAATTCCGTTGTTGTCGGCGGCGGTGTCAGTCCCCGTGCACTTTTCTGCGTTGAAATTGTTGATTCTACGTCTTCCTGGCAATGCCTGACTACTTGAGCAGCCTCAGCGAAATTACCGAGGCTCGCTACACCACAAAACTTCGCGTGAATAATGTGACATGCGGCGATTCATTCCGCGTGGACGCCGCAGAGGGTACGCTAAAGCCTGATTCGCATGATGAAATTTCGGTCGCAATTTTCAGTCATGACGTCGCTCGGGTTACAACAGCGTGAACCGTAGCTGAGATGTTCAACATCGATACTGAAAATCGCAAGCAGAATCGGACCAAGTGAATGAGGCATAACAAGTCAGTGATGATCACTGGTAACAACGATCAACATCTCCTTGTATCCACTGTTTACATCGAGCCTGCTTACCAATTTTCAAAGTTAAGTATTTTGAGGCCTGCACTCACTTCTTATCGCAAGTACCGGGCCAACATTTGGTCAACTGGCCGGTGTCTTCTAAAAGAGCAGACGACGAGCAGAAGCGTTTGAAAGAGCAGACGACAGTTCGAGCGATCAGGCGGCCGTTCGATCTTGAAGACGCACTGAACGTCCGCATGCAGGCGGTCCCAACAACTTGGCGGTATTCCCGCTTTCATGACGGAACAAAACAAATAAATCTGATGACAACAAGTATCCGTGAATTTAACCCAAACTGCTTCCTGCCCAAGCAATCGTGGTCCGACGGCGACTGGTTTTCCATTTTCACGGCACATATCCACGTTCTCAGACGAACCGAGCACAGGAAAACTGATCTTCAAACCTTTCTCGACTCTTTTGGTACAGCCCCAGTCATGGCGTTTTGACGAGAAGGCAAGTTTTTGTCAGGTTTTTTTTAATACAACGCTAGAATACACGTCTCACATAGGGACTTCCGCCTTCAGTCCCAGACCGGAAGTGCGCCCGACGCGCGACCACCGCGCCGTGACGTAACAGAGATGAGTTCGTTGGTTCGTGTATAGCCAGAACATAATTTCGGCGACATATTCACCTATACATGAACTCATCTCTGTTACGTCACGGCGCGGTGGTGGCGCGTCGGGTTTAACAGAGATGCTCCTTAAAACAAAAACCAAAAGGCTCCTTAAAACCAAAACCGACAGACTCCACACGTGACCCGTAACAAAAAAGAACAGCTCACAACGGGTCGACAAAGGACGTAAAAGGAAAAACCCGAACAGCGAACTTTTCCATACACTTGGCAAGGTCAAACTTTGTACCTACAGGTTGCCTCAAGCTTGAAACACAAAAGCTTACCCCAAGCTTGAAACACAAAAGCACTAATCACAAACGAGCGTGTTGGGGACGAATTAAGTAAGTGCTTATACTTCCTGTTGACACGTCTAAGAAACTAGGGAGTTTTGTGTATTGTTCCAATAATTCCTGTAAGGATACCCGATACTCCTCTGTCGTCTTTGTGAATGCATGGTATCGTTATTGGGTATCGTTACCGAGCACAAAAACCGTCTACAAGAACTCCCTACCGTTTATCGTTTTTCTAGTGAAATTAAAGACGACGTTGGCAAGGAGAAGCAAGCTAACTAATCTCGAATGGAAGGGAAACAGAGGTTGTCTTCGCTCCTTCAGCTCTTCTTGATAACCGGTGATTTCTTCAAGCAGACAGAGCCAGTGAGGACGCCTTCAGCGAACATCAAACATAGTCTTTGAGATGAATAGAGGCAGGTTCTTAATTTTGTTTTTGTTACAAAAGAAGGGTCATTTTGGAACAAGATCTGGTGGGAAATGCAAGATGGGAGGACGGGTAAACAGCTCGTCCACACTTCTAGACGGGGAACACAGCCTGTCACAAAAACTGGACATCGCCGGCTCATCTGACAAAAAGGTGCAATGTCAGGCTCTAAAGAGCGTGGGAAAGTAAAAGCTCTTTGAGTGAACCGACACCCCAGAACAGCACGGCGACGTGCATGGAAAAAGTTTAAAAAAAAAACGCGGGAAGCCCGGTTCAATAGTTTTCCATGTTTTAAAAATAATAGGCTTATTCAGCTCTTTGCGCACCTCGTGTGTTTGTTTACCCCTCAGACGCTCTGACGTACCGCTGTTTACACCTCGTTTTGACCAATGAAGGCGCGCGCTTTTCTGTCTCGTCTTCGCGCGTTCTGTGCGCGCCCTTAATGTTTCCCGCTGATTGTTGTGCCATTCTTCGTATTTACTTCTTTTCAATGGGTCACGATAAGGTTCGCAAGCGCGGAAGACACGTTTTGGTACCCCTACTTGCACGTCGTATAAACACTTACTTCGAATTTGACTTCGACCTCGACCGCGCACCTTGTTTTTCTTTGGTAGCCTGCTTGCAACACCAGGAAGACGGTTATGACAACGCAATCGCGGTCTGCTTGTGGTCCTGTGTGATGGGCTCTCAATTCCGATCGACGTGAGAGCCGATCGTATCGCTCCGACGCTGTTGAAAAAACTCAGCAGACCTTTGAATGAGTCACTTGCTCAGGAAAATAGCGAGGAGACGAGTGTCTAAGCGCTTATGTAAGAAGAGTGGTCTCGATTTCAAATGAAAAGCACTCCAGCAAAATGTGGCCGATATGGTTCGTATGCAAAACTAGGTAGCATAAAAAAATAGATAAATTCAGAAATGGGGACGGACTATTTGCCTCCTCCCTTGGAAAAGATTTATGTCATTTTATCAAGAATCTTTGAACACTCGTACTCCGCCTTCGCGTTCGAAGCGCTGTTCACGGAGTAAGGCTCGGTTGCTTAGTGGCTCGAGTTTCGCCACGTGTTCGTCGCATATTTTCTGATGGCGTCCGGCTTTTACACACAAGTATCGTGCCAGTAGCTGACTTTTGCTCAAATAAACAGAAACAAAAACCTCTTTAGTCAATATTCACGTTCAACGGAAATCGAAGAACTCTGTTCGTATTCCTAGAATTCAAGAACTCAGGAATATGCACGACTGTGATGAAAACTATTATCGGCAACAGCAAGCGAAGCCCCCACCTAAACGCCTGAGAGCACGTAAAATTTTCTCCGCCTGTTATTGGAACGGACATGTCCTCGCGCTTGTTAGGAAACGTGGGCGACAAACCGTGATGCCAATCGGCTGCTTCCTCACATTTTTAAAATTATCATAATTCTCTGGCATATGGATAAAGCCAGTAAACTTCCGTGATTTTTCTAGAATAGCGTCAAGCCTTCCCGAGATCTTAGATGCTAAATAGCGTTTGAAAAAATCCGGAAGCGGCCGAAACAAATCAAATCCGGCGCACGCTTTTTCGTGTGGACGGATAAAAACGAGCGTATGCCGCATATTTCCAGCATCATAGAATATCTGTAAGCATTATTAAGCGAGAGCGAGAAAACAAACATTGTATAGTCCAGTTAGGGTCACACCAGTACTCGCGTAAAAGCTCCGGGAAGACGGTTTTATTTGTGTTTCCTTGAGGGGTGCGCGCACGCACGCGCTTACAAAAGACAAAAACATGGGCGCACGGACGCACGCAGATGCAATCAACGCGAAGAGAAACCCTCCCGTGGCAGAATAGCGCAGTGGCAAAACGACACCTTCCCCGGCCCCCCACACACAATGAGACACACAGACACACACACCGAAAGGAGGAGCCGCCTAGCCGCGCCGCGTAAATGGAACCCCACGGCCATGCAGGAGGCTCAAACGCCTGCCGCGCACAGACAAAGCCCACCTAACGTTCGCTAAGCTGCACGTGTACTACGCGACGTGGGTACGCCGCCCGCAGTATCGGGGCAGAGGAGCGGAGGCCCGCCAAACTCGTTGGAGTCGCCGCTGAGTCTGTGCCGGTCCAAACATCCCCCCCACTCCTTCCCAGTCCCCATCTGGGAAGCGCTGGTGCCGCTTCGTCTGCAATACACAGTCCCCTCCCCATTTCCGATTTCGCGCTTAAGCCGCGCACAGTCGCACACGCAAAATGTCACATCCTCTCTCAAAGTCCTCCAAAGCGAACGCCCCCTGCAGTTGCTTCCCCCAAACATTACCAGACCACCCCTACGAATCTCGTTCTAGGCTCTAACAAAAGTTCCTTCCAAGTTTCTGCTCCGTCCGCACTCTATACTAACCGCCACAGCATGTTTGTGCGTGTAAAGCACCAACATGCTGCAGACACTACCAAATGTCAAGTCGGCTATCAGTCGCCATGAGTACGCACACGCAAGCAAACCCATACCGACATCTCCTGAGTCCTGACTCCTAGTTCACGAACTCAGTCCCCATCACATCACAAATTCAGTTCACGAATTCATTCACCATCACATCACGTATACACCAGAGTCACGAAGTCCTTCACCACTGCATCACGGGTGCGTCAGAGTTTATGAGGTCACTCCCCGTCACATCACGGCTCCTTCCGAGTTCACGGAGTCACGCCCATTCACATCACGACTCGTTCCGCGTTCGCGAAGTCACATCCCCTTCACATCACGGGTTCTTTCGCGTTCACGGAGTCACTCCCCTTCGCATCACGACTCGTTCCGCGTTCACGAAGTCACATCCCCTTCACATCACGGGTTCTTTCGCGTTCACGGAGTCACATCCCCTTCACATCACGACTTCGTCCGAGTTCACGAAGTCATTCACAGCCCTTCACCATGACGCGGTGAGCGTGAGTGAGTGTGAGTGAGCGAGTTCGTGAGTGACTTCGCCGAGGTATGGTCACGTGACGTCACATGAACACCGTCCCGTTACGTTTCGCGGGATGCAAGTCCGTTTAATTTAAACGCAGCAGTTCAACTGCGTGCAGCAGTATAAGCAGCGTCCGGGCTGCCGCCGCATTTCATTCGCGCGGGACACGTCGAGGAACCTCGAGGAATATTTTGTCAAGATGTGGCAGCGTTCGCGTTCGGCTTCTCAGAAACTTAGTACAGATATTAGCTCGCAGACTGCGTCTCGTCTTGCCCGATCTCCTTGTTCCGGGGAAGCTCGAATCAACACACTGTATACCGGAAGTTTCTCCGGGATCAGATGTGCACAACATGTGGAGCCATCGCGATTATCCACTCCCCGAACCACGACGAATACGTGAGCTATATACTTGCGGTGTATGTGTCTGCGTGCGTGCGTGCGTGCGCAAGACAGGGGTGAGGGTGTACTCGGGGCACGGTGATACAAAGACGAGGTTGAAAGACTCCAACTTCAAAGCCCCGCGGACGTCACGCTGCACGTATACATCGTTCAAAAGACGTGATAATGACGGAAGTATCCGCGCAAACGCTTCAAGAATGTTCCAAGCACGTTCGCTTCATGCACATCTATGCTGCAGACAGTTTTTTTTTTTTTTTATACGACCAATGTGTCGGGATCATTTTACGAGGAAGAGGCAAGCTTGCAGACTGTACGATGTATGGGTGGCGGACCCGCGGCGTAAAAGAACACGGGGGCAGTGCTCCGTGCGTCCCTGCTTCGATGCTCCTGTCGTCCTTCTCGGTGTCAGTGTGCACGTACGCGTCTGTTGTGTGTTTGATTCCTCCATGTGTTTCCCGTGTGCACCCATGCCTGTTCTGCGTGTTTCGTCGCGTCTTTGCACGCGTCTGGTTTTTTCGCGTATATATGGGCGGTTCGTCGTGCATACTGACTTGTGCGGTTACTAAGGCGACAGTCTTATATGTTCCATCGTTCGGTCGACCTTCAGAGTCCTTGAGCGAAAACACGTCAGCAACACGAAAGGTACCAAAACGTTTACGCGACCACTCAGTGGATGACTAAGCGAATTAAGATGATGACTCAACACATTGAGAACGAAGACTGAGCACATTGAGAAGGATGACTCAGCACATTAAGAGGGATGGCTCGGCGAGTAAATCATGAGTCTGTCTTTAATGCATCGGCTTTTGGGCCTTCGCCTTCAAGTCGTCTTAGGGATAACATAAAAGACCCTGTGAACGTTTGATGCGTTACTTATGAACGCTCAAGCTGCGGTCACACTGTTAATACATCGTACAAAAGAGAGTCGACAAACACTCTCTGAGGTGTGCTCCCTCCCTGCATGACAGTCACATCGGTTGTAAAAAAGAAAAACTGTCTTTAGACGTGGTCTAAACATGCACATACATATCAAGTGCTTAAGTTGCCTCGACTAATACCACCTAAAAGACAAGGCCTGCGCGTGACGTCATCATAAGTTGATCGTCCCCCCCCCCCCCTCCCCCCCCGCCCCCCGGGGTGCAAAAAGCGGCGAACACGCTGAGGCCTAGCCACCGCAAAGCGAAAGACGGATTCCTCTCGGAGTCGTTGCGTGCTAGCGTCAGCAAGCTAGGTGGCGCGAGCCGCCACCTGATTCCAAGGGTTCACCCTCATCCATCCATCCATCCAGTGAGGATTCTGGGAAGTGAAAGGCCCAGGACTTTTCTTCTATAGTTTCAGTTTAGGTCCAATGTTATGAGCAGAAGGGCCAATCAAACAGCGAAAGAGACTGAACGTCATGGCGTGCTCTCTGCAGTTGATAGGACCAGCCGGTATTCGCCGTCTCTCTGTGTGTGTTCCTCCGTCGGCTTGTCCAATCAAGCGGAGAGAGCACGCCATGACGTTGCGTGTTTTGCGCTGTTTGATTGGCCGTTCGGTTCATAACATCGGCCTCGCTCGGACCTAAAGTGAAACGAAGCATTGCCTCAACTCCTCCTCCTCGCGATTTTTTTTTATTACACGTTTTATTTTAAGACGATCTTCCCTCTGCACACCTGTTCTAATCTTCCCACCAAAACCCCCCTTTTTATTTTGTTTTTTCCGTGTCACCCGCCCTCACTTTTGAGTTCGGTGGAACGAACGATCGTATTTGGTACTCTCTAATTACCGGCTCATCCATTTCATTTGTATGCCATGGGTTCCTGTCGTAATTTATCGGTCTTTAATTAAACCCGAGGCTTCCCTCATTGCCGCTGTTCTTCTACAACGCACGCACGCACGCACGCGGGCGCTTCCTACCAGCGCCAAGAACACCGCGGCAGTGCGAGCGGCAGCAACGGCCGGCAATCATTGGGACATCGAGAATTCGACTGCCCCCTCCCCCCCCCCCCCCTCCTCCCCCCTCCCTCCTCGTTACTTGCGTAACCTGTACAAGCGGCAACAGCCGAATCCACTTTGCGACGCTCGTTTGCCTCGTCCAGTTTGCTCGCTCTGTTATTCCCGCTGCTTCGTTTTAACACCGTTTTCTGTGGAAAAATCGTTACGCTCGACCATCGGATTCCAGCGTCATAATTAAGACCATCAAGTCCGTAGGGACGTCATGATGTCGCTGGACGCCCTGGCATCACGTGACATCATGTCACGTGTTACATCACGTGACATGACACCTCACAAAGTCGTGTCACGTCATAATGTCACGTGACTGTGACGTCACGCGCTATCATGGTATCACCAGACATTACTTCCTGAGACATTATGAAGATGTATTTTGTGCTCGCCGACCTGTCAGCATGATCACGTTTACGTAATTTATTTCAACGTACGTTTTTCTTTAAAAGAAAAAAAAGAACGCGTGTATCATACGTGGATGTTCATGGGCGTGGCGTGTATTCAGCAATCGTTATCGGCTCTAGTCAGTGACAGTAACTATAGCAGATAGTTACTGGCGCAGGGCGCAGCAAAACACCTCCGTCTTTCTCTTCTCAGCTGCTGAGATCGCAGTATTCGGCGGTAGGAACACCGAAGAAGGAATGGCGAAGGACCGTGAACGTAATAACTTATAAGCCCCGTGTATTCATTGGACGCCATATCTGAGGTGACTACTCACAGTGCATGATCGGGAGGGGATGGAGAAACAGGGACTCTCCTTTGTGTCTCCCAGACTTGCCCGGTCGTCGCTATTCTCCTTCTAGAACAGTGGTCGGCAACCTTTTAGCGAAGCGGGCCGAGTCGCCGCGAAGCCGAGGCGGAACGGGCCGGACGGCAAGCAGCGGGGGGGGGGGGGGGGGGGGGGGGGGGGGTGTTAAAATTTAAAAAAAAGTACTTGCACGAAGTTACATTGACGTACATTAATAATAATAATAGTAGCTTTATTTTTTCCAACAAAATACAATGTTGAAAAGGTGACTCGGGAAAAAAGCCGTAAAAACAGCTTGACGAGCCCGGAGCCACCTATACCAGCAGTCGCGATGCAGGCGCCAAAGAAATTATACAAAAATAAAACATGACATGTGTACTACATGTTTGAGAGACTTCACAAAAAAAAAAAAGAGCGAAAGGAACAGTTTCTTTATTTCACGACACACGACATGAGATGCAACATTTCCACGAAAACCTAGAGACTCCATTCAGTGAGACTTCCGACGCTCGCCAAACTACGAAGATCCACATTCAAGCTACTAACTGCGAGTCGCAAAACATTGTGGAGGTTCTCGTCAGTCATTCGTGAGCGCAGCTTGGATTTTATGCACTTCATTCGTGAAAAAGTCTGCTCGCAGACGGGCAGCGAATTAGTCAACTTTATTTTTTTTTTCTTTAGCTGACTGCGTAGGGGGGAGGGGGGGTTACCGGGAGGCTGAGGGCCGTATGATACTACCTCGCGGGCCGGATCTGGCCCGCGGGCCGCTGGTTGCCGACCACTGCTCTAGAGGATTGTAGAAGATTAACCCGTCGCTCGAAATTCGTACAAAAGCAGCTTTCCCCTTTTTGTGGTGGTGCAAAATGGATGATGCGACGTCAGTGCAAGGTATGTGGGCGTGCTGGAAGCGTTGTGGAATCTCACCGTCAGCGCATGCTCAGCAGCAGCGAGCTCCAGCTATGGCCGCCCATATTAACCTATATTAAACGTACAAAAGAAGCCTCGGTTATATCCGAAAACGTGCGGATGATGTTCCCATTGCCTCTAAACCAATTCAGAAGAGAGTTGATGTGATTACGTGGTAATCGTTCGCTGAAATAGGGAAAAAGAAAAAAAGTGCGCTCCAACACTCTGCAGGCTCACGGCAAGCTGTTTGGCAAGAGATCGAACTATAGGGGGCGCTTTATCGAGCTTGTTGTCCCCACAGCCCGGTGTTATGTGACACAGCATCACAAACAAATTAAACCTCACCGCGGTCCGGGCACGAGCGCTTCCGTCTGGCCAGTGCTTTGGTCGCACGAGGAGCGGTCTTCGAATCGTCATCTTTGATTTCCCTGATCAAAAACAAACAAGAAAATTCGATTTGTTGTCTACACTGCTGAAGCGCACTAGCCGCTCATTCACACTGGAAGCGGATCCGCGTTCGCAAAGCGGTTGCGAACGCGGTTGTATAAAGATCCAGTACAATTGCGCGCGCACTCGATGACATCAAGTACGTGTGCAATTGTACTGGATCTATACACAACCGCGTTCGCAACCGCTTTGCGAACGCGGATCCGCTTCCAGTGTGAACGAGCGGTAGGGGTATTAGAGAGTTTTAGTAGATCGTTCCGATACCTCCGATAGCCCCGATAACGATACTATGCATGCGCAAGGGAGGCGGTGGCGGAGTATCGGGTATCGTTATCGGAGTCATGGGAACGATCTACTAAAACTCTCTATTCTCGCCGAGAATACTAGGGGGTATTCCCGGTGAGAACCTTGCTAAAGACGCTTCTGTTTTCCTCACTATGGGTAGTGCACGTGCTATATCACGCTGTTATGTTTTAATTTTCATAGTACATTGAAGCTTGGCATTGAACGTCTTTGCACCAGCGGAGGAATTTGAAGTATTCTCAATCTAGGTTGCGAAAAAAATTACACCAGGCGGCAATACCCAAACTTCTCGCGGCGAAGGCGCCATATTTGAGGGCGATATGTTTAGAGGGCATGAGTGAGTGAGAAAACGTATTTATTAAAGGAATGGGATACATCACGATTTCTTGATAAAGTCATCCAATCGTGACGGGGGAAGGGGATTATGGGAAGGGTAGGGGGAGGAGGCTAAATGTAACAGGCGATCCCTGATGAGCGGACGAAACTAATCAGGGAATCGAGAATGTGTTTGCGGTGCGGGTTCTCGAGCCTGGGGCGGGTCCAGTCCTCGTACGTAGCTGGTCTTGCCTCTTCAGGGAGTGAGTTTATGGCGTCGTTCCGATGCTCTGCGACCCCCTCGCACGTCCAGACGAGATGAATGCACGTGGTTGGAATCCCGCAGTGCATGCAGAGCGGATCAGGGCCGACGTCTTCGGGTGTGGACGGGCGGTGAAACCTCGCCAGCCAGATGGGGGTAATTGCCGTCTTCGTTTGAAGCCTGCGTATGCAGACCCGTTCCCACCTGCTGTAACCAGGAGGGACAGGGTCTTCATCGGGTGGGACAAGGGCGCCGAGTCTGAGCTTCCTGGCAGCCCTCTCCTCTTTTTTGATCTCTTCAATGTCGGGTGGCAAGCCCGGGTGCTTAGAACGAGCTCAGATTAATAGGCTGCAAAGACCGGCAATCTTGATGGTGAGGAACGCACGCAGCGAGAGAACTCTGCTCGCTGTCGGCACGCGCTCAGCCGTAGCGCACACAGCTATGGCCGCCAGTGGATCGGTGGCCGAGTGGGCTAGCACACACGAGCTCGGAGCACGTGGAGTGAAAGCTCGCGCTGCAGAACCCAAAATCCTAGGTTCAATCCCCACCCTGAGCGTTTCGATCTGGATGAGCATCGTGCCGGCGTGCGGTCGTGTATCACTACTGCGTGGGGCACGTTAAAGACCCCAGGCTAGCGGTTGTACTGCACTGGCTAAATTTTTCATCTCTTGGAGTCTCGTCGCCCGCTGAGGCAGACCAAGTTCTAGGCTGTAAAAACATACACACAACACAATTTTTTTAATACTCCCTATTCACTGGACGTCATATTTGAGGGTGATGTTTAAAGCGCATGCTCAAAATGAGCTCCCATTATTCGGCTGCTAATATCGTCAATCTTGAGGGTGCAGAATGCACGTTGCGAAAGGAGTGTGGAAGCTTGCAATCAGCACGCTCTCAGCGTTCGCGCACACAGTTATGGCCGCCAGTGAATATCCCCTATATGGTATTATAAGATACTTAAAGGGGCCATGAAACGATATCGGGTTCGAAGGTTCACGACTTTACAGAGCCGTACTGGTCCTAGTCTGGCCCAAACATACTCGCAAAGACCGCCACTGATTCAGAAGCTTCTTGGTCGCGGTGAAATTGCGAGCATAAAAAGGGACCATTGCTTTCAGTCTTGCATTTGCAAAGCTCGACGACGTAATTGTGGGATTGAAACCACCCGCCTGACGACAGTCGAGCGCGGCTCATGGCTTGGACACGAGAATCGCGTGAGCACTCGACTTCGGCTCGTAACAATCCATGCCTCGGCAGACACTCGGGCAGTGGCTTGTGTCCAACCACTGCGGAGATGAGTGTAGCCGAACACTAACGATGCCTGGAGCTCACCACGCATTTTCTACTTTGCCGACCCCAGTGCGTGGCTATGATCAACGTTGGCGGCATAGGATGGACACCAAGGCACATGGCCGCTTGTTCTGGCTCCGAGTTGAGGGGATGAACGATGCTCATATTTCTCGAATTTATTTGCCGACTATGGCAGTCGGCAAATAAATTCGAGAAATATGAGCATCGTTCATCCCCTCAACTCGGAGCCAGAACAAGCGGCCATGTGCCTTGGTGTCCATCCTATGCCGCCAACGTTGATCATTCGCGACTCCAACTAACTATAGGTGGCGCCACTCATTTTCCAAGATGGCGGGTTTAGTGAGGGTCAGAGATGCGTGCCGCTGCTGAGCCTGTCTAGTGTGCTGGCTTCACTGAGCGACATAAATTATTTCTGGTAATACGAGGAAGCTAATGTTTTATGAGCGCAGGTTACCCCTTCAACCTGAAAACAAGAACGGTGTTTAGCGTATTATTTACGGAAGGATGCGCGTTTTAATTCTGGAGCGAAACCGAAACTTACCTCTATTTTGGATTTCATTTCTCGACAGATGTCTTAATTTTGGATTCTTTCATGACTCACATCGTAATTATTTACTTAGAAAAGATGTTCGCGGAAACTTTATTTTGTGACATACTGTTCGATCCAGGCTGATATTCGTAGTTGTTGAAAAAATCAGTGCTGATATCTGTGCGTTCTCGCTGCCTTTTTCTCGCTTAAATAATTGTCATGGGAAATAATGACAATTATCCCAGCACAAGAATAAGAGAATAATTCCAATTTTTACAATATGTCCACGAAACGCATAGACTAATAAACGCTGCTCTCACTGCAACAACCCAAGAGGGAATCCGAGTCAGACAGCTGAAGTGTGTGTGTGTTCTTAAAGCACCGCGTGACGCGTAGGACTTCATATTACATCCAGCGTTTAACTGTTTGTCTATCTTGATAACTATGTCAGAGTTTTTCATATGCTACAAAGAAAACAGGATTATACCTTTCTGGAAAGACTATATGGTTAAATAGAGTATTCTCGTGATCTTGGCGTTAATTAGAGGCATACATTGCCACGATTTGTATTAATAATAATAATATTAAAATTCACATATTTGAATAAGTAATTTTTCAAGCTCTTATACAATTTGTTGCTTATGATCTAATTCTAAACGCGCGAAGAAATATGACAATGAAAACTGTGCTAATTATCATCACTGGTTCCAATTGCTGCATTTTCATTACAACTAAAATAAAAATAGTCTAAACTCTTTGAAAACATTCTAGCTATTGTGAGAAATCCATGTAATTGGACGCGACGTTTGACAATCGGCGAAACGTCCAAATTCGCCGACAATATACTTCCAGACAAAATGCCCAAAAGTTAAAAAAATCCTTTTTTAAATACTAGTTTTTTCATAACATTTATTTACTTTTGTATTTGCTCGCCGTCGTTTTGCCAATCTCAGCCTTTCCAGTTCGAAGGAACGCCTACCTGCTTGCACGTCTGCTCACTGCAGCACGTTTCGTTCGCGTTGGAAGCCGGTGAAACAGCAGTGTGTTTTAATATTGCATATACATACGAGCGAACTCAAGCCCTGTGTGTTTGCGTTAGCTTTGCGCGTTCCACACTGCGCGTGCGCGGAGCCCGAAATTGCGGTCTTGGATGGCGCATGGCGATTAGGCGCACGCACAACGTGAGGCACGCAACTTTAACGCAAACGTACACCGCTTTCGTTTGCTTCTAGGCGCAACACTAAAACTCTCCAGTAAGGTACAATCCCATACCGGCTGCAGCACTACGTTGGGACTGTGAAGAGTGTTGTTTGCATTCGGAAACGGCATTTGGCGAGCCATGATCGCGAGCAGTTCCGCCATGCCCGCTGAGCAGAAGAATCGGGGGACCCTCACTAGAGCGCTTCCCGTTTCCGCCGCGGGAGGGTGAGCGTCGAGCTGGAGACGCGAATAGCCACGCACTGGGGTCGGCAAAGTAGAAAATGCGTGGTGAGCTCCAGGCATTGCTTAGGAAGAAACACCAAGGAAAGTTTCTTCGGTTACTAATGTTAGGGAGTGATTCTTTGTAGTATTTAGCGAAAGTAGAAAAATCATTTCATGACCCCTTTAAGCCGCAGTCGTACATCATGCAAGAGACAGTGTGCATACAGATTTGAACGCGAATTACCACGAGATCCGTGCTTCGAATGCGTCATGGCAATGAGTTCAAGGAGGAAACCTGGCACGCGGCATTCGAACCACGGATATGGTGCGGTGACTCGTGTTTGCAGGCTGTCTTTTCTATGATGTATATTAGCAGCAATGAGCCCCTCAGTGTAAATACATTAGCGAAAGCTATGGAGAAGGACTAAAAGAGCTATATCTGACATGCGATGTGGTCTTACGAAGCGAATCAACCAAAAGCACTGCTGGCCAAAGTGCCGACTGTGATTTATTTACTCCTTGTTTTTTTGTTGTTGTTTTTTTTGTTTTTCTTAACACCGCCGACTGACGGATGTTTTTAAACACGTACTGCTGAATTTTGCCAAAGTCACCAGAAAGCTATTTTACTATACTTCGTTTCAGCTTCGGTCCGAGCGCGGCCGCTGTTATAAGCCGAAGGGCCAATTAAACAGCGAAAGAGGCACAACGTCATGGCGTGCTCTCTGCAGTTGATAGGACCAGCCGGTATTCGCCGTCTCTCTGTGCGTCTCTCCTCCGCCGGCTACGTCCCGTCGAGCGCAGAGAGCACGCCATGACGCTGCGCTTTTTGGGATGTGGGATTGGCCCTTCGGCTCATAACATCGGTCGCGCTCGGACCGAAGCTGAAACGAAGTATATTGTGCTTATCTTTCACCGATTAATTTGTCAAATAGGGACCCTTTCATGGGACAGACAAGGACAGTCTCTTCGTCACGCTATCAAACGCAACTTGATGTGAAATAAGAGGTGTATACTTGTTTTTCTACCCTCTTTCTTTCATTTTACCATCAGCCAATGTCATTTTAGGTAGACAAAACATCAGTAAATTATATTAAATTGCTTCAGTAAAATCGTGTTATTCCTTCGTCGCATCGGCTGTACGAATCCCGGCAATCATGTTTCCCACTTGTACAGTGTTACAGTTATTCGATAATACTGTCGTTTTCGACGCGAGTTTGATTAATAATGAAATAATTGATTAAGGGCGTGCGATTAAAGCCCCAATTCTTATTGCCCTAACTTTCCCCTGTACTCTTCCCAAACTGAATCTCACTCCTCCTCTTCTCGGCTATTAGCTTTTGGCTAGTATTGCTACACTCTGTGTCACTATTTGTGTGCAGTGCAGACGAAGGCAACGGCCAGGCGAAGAGAGGAAGAGCGAGCTTTAGGAAGCCGAGACGGGAGAGGGGGGCACTAGAGGGCGAGGGGAGAAAGGGAGAGCACTAGGAACGTTAAAGAGGAGAGAAAGTTTCTCTTCTCCTCCCCAGCCATCCTGGTGCTTGCCCTTTCTCCCCTCTCCTGACGTTGCCTTTGCCTGTACTGCACGCAACTAGTGCCACTTATTATTGCTTTACTTGGTTTCTTTCATGGGTCAGACTAAACCTAAAAGCAAGAAGGCACGCAAATGCATACGTGCAGGCTAAAATCGCAAGGTCATGTCGCGTTCACTTAGCTTGGATGGTTTAGCAAGAGATAACACTTGTCTAAACTTTGTTTCATCTTAGGTCCGAGCGCGGCCGATGTTATGAGCTGAAGAACCAATCAATCAACGCAAAAAGCGCAACGTCATTGCGTGCTCTCTGCGCGTGGTAGGACAAGCCGGCGGAGGAGCATGCACGGACGGCTCAACTGCAGAGAGCACGCCATGACGTTGTGCCTCTTTCGCTGTTTGATTGCCCCTTCGGCCCATAACATCGGCCGCGCTCGGACCGAAGCTGAAACGAACAACAGGAAGGCGACGATGCGCTGTGACGTAGAATTTTTTCCGCTGCTTGACTCAGCCCAGCGGCTCGTAGCATCAAGTGTGCACTGGTGTAAAAGTAAAACAAAGTATATAAGCGAAATGAAAAAGCAAGCACGGACGATTCCTAATGGTGAATTCCACTCGTAGATCCGAAGCGTTTTCCAAAATCCGCGAGGGAGGCGAAATTCCGCTCCGTGGGACCGGCTCCGAATCGACGAGGGGAAGATAAACTCGCATTTTTGGAGCGACCTCTCCCACACCACTCCCCACCGCTTCCCCCACCGCCGTTCAAAATGGCCGCTGCTCGAACTTGACAAGCAAAAGGCTGTAGCGCATTTTTCGTGACGTCGCGAAGGAAGGCCATCGGGGACGCGCGTCGAAGCGAAGGCAACGCGCGTGGATCGACCGTCGTAACGCGCTTTTAGGCACATACGCGTGTCTTATTAGCTGAAATGAAAACTGCACATAGCAACGGGTCTTGAAGCTGTTTTATTACACGGGCAAAATGTTACACCGCTAAATGATCGGTATGAAATGGTACGAGGTAGGCGTATAAGAGAAAACATTGAGTCGCGCAATTATTGCTGTAGGAATGCATATTTTATAGAGAAATACTTCGACAAAATGGCGAGACACGCAGTGATTGGACACAGCAAAACAGATCACAGTTAAAAATCGGGTAGACGTAGTCAACGCGGACACGGCTAAACAAGTGTCACTTACGATCATGTAAGCGATGTTATCGCGTGCAGTCACTGAATTCTTGCATCATACCCCGACCACGTGGCAAAAGTAATTTCGATCGAATGACATTATGAAGTCGACAAATCAGCTTGCGACGCTCGTATAGTCACTCAAGACCGTGAGCTGGTTAAGTCCCACATCATTTAATGAAAATATATTAACTTTTTCGTGTGGCAGGGGTACTAAACTTACTATTTACAGTCAACTAATTTACTTACCGCTATGGGCTCGAGCTGCCTTAGAACAAAATATCTTATTTTGTATACAATAATACTATTACCTTAATACAGTTAAGACTTTAGTATAAAAGCGGTAAAGGCAATAAATAACATTAGTATAAATAAACACATAAGCACAAACAACGCACTTTGTATAATCACACAAACTTGTTATTCACCTTCCAGTGAAAATTAGAATATTACCACGCATATTTGCAAATGTCCACGCAACCGCACACGGATAACGACGAACAAGAAGCCATTCTATCACGAAAAACAAAAACAAAAAAAAACAGCCCGACTGCAGCACTTTACTCGCGTCCCATATGACCAAGAAAACCCGCAAATAAGTTGTTTCTCACCTGTCGATCGTATCCATACGTCTCACAATATCCGTGACGAGAACATTTAAACACGAACTTTAAATTTCTTTCTGTCGAAAGAGAGGTCTATCGATAATCGACCAGTGTCATCGTTGGCTAGTTGCCACACATGTCACTTAATTATACCGTAGCTGGACTTGTTCCGCGAATCCACGTAAATGATGTAGTAATAAGCGAACACAAAAAAAAAAAAAAAACTACCCGAGGCTGCGGTGGCGACCAACAAACGACGGGAAGGATCAAAAGAACCACACACACACAAACACACGAGAGCAGCGGGTGGCAGCAGTGTGGGAGGCTTAACGTCGTCGACCCATCTCTTGCTCGCGTGCGTCCCTGCGGCGATAACTGGATTTTTTTCGGTTTCCTTTTCTTCTGAAAGTCTCAGCGTTCCTTTTTAGACAGTCTCAGCAGCTCGCAAACAACGTAAATTTACCAGAATCGGAGCCCGTACGAGGGAAGAAAACGTCGCAGCGCACCAGTTCATTCGAAAAGTGTGGGGGGATCTGCGGGATTGCACGTAGTCCCGTGGTTACGGGGATAATCATAAATATAAAATTGGTACTTTCAACCTTGGTAGCGCGTTTTATATTATGTTTATATTATATATATAATAAATTGTACCGTACTGCGCTTTTAAAAAATATATTGATGTAGGATAAACGCTCACGAACACCCCGCGCCGCTCGACAAGAAACGTTTTTTTCACGTCGATGCCAAAAATTTTCTCACGTAGTTTCGCTATGGACTTCCTTCTCCGACATTGTGTCGTAACCACTTGGAGCGCTACGGCCTTCTCTTTTACGTGGTGTTGGGCAAGCCCACCAACGTTTCAGCCGACTGATCTTTCCGACGACCAGTGACAACTGTCACTGCTTAACTGCAGAAATAACGCGCGACACATAACACGCGACACAGGCCGGACGATATTATACGTACCGCGGCACCCATGTCACAAATAACAAAGACGTCCGCGTTCGGCACCGTCACATACCTTTCGGCCGCATCGAAAAGGCGGGGCACGGACAGTGGAGCTCAGATTTCTGGTACATTTTTAATAAACACAGAGGTAACAAATCATCACTTGCACGGTCGTTGCCTAATCTCTTTTTGCTATATTGCACGGGAAAACCCGGCGGAATGCAGCGTAAGAAGGTAAACAATCATTATCTGCAGAATGAACAGGCCTAACCAACCTTGCGTCTGCCTCCGGCTTTTCTGTCTTCTTTCTCTCACGGTCACGGATGTCAGCGCTTACGATTTACCCCGCTCCACAGTCCCGGGTTTGTATCCCTGATCTACGCGAGGTAGAAGCGTTCGAGCCGTCACAATCCCACGTAAACACACGACGCACTCGAACAGAACCAACTTGACGACCCGTCTGTGGCCCACCGGCCCGCCGACCCTGCCTACCTCGCCGACCTCGCCGCGCATGCGCACTGCCGATTTAGGGGGAAATGACGTAGAGCGCTCTGTACTTCCGGAAAGATCTGTGAAATCGCGCAGAGCAAGTTCGGCGGGGTTTCAGGCGCTCTGTGGAGCGGGCGCTGCTAGAGATCTGCGAGCGGAAGATGACCAGCTCGAGCCAGATCTGCCTCGCGGAATATGCGCGCTCCAAATGGAACGCTTTTGGAGCGCTCGAGATCTGCGAGCGGAATTCATTATAAGAAAACAAAATCGCCAAACAAATGACAAAAAAAAAAGTCTGTTTGCATGAATTACAAAAACAAGACGCCAGACACGTTGAATAATACACGAAGGGCCCTGTCTTTTTGTTTTCTTTATTTGATTTAAGGCATGCAATAACAGGCGCCGACGCGCTGAGAGCCACCGCACCGCTTTTACGCAGAGACGGCAACACCAACTGTGCGGGGGTCTAATAAGCACCCAACTCCAGCAACCGTATAGCTTAATGTAACGGAACTAACGTATCCAGCAGGCGTCCGCCGACGCCGGCGAGATCAGCATCGTTCTCCCTGAGAAACGGCTCAAACAGACAGCGTCGGCGCAGACAATGAACTGGCGTGGACGTTCAACAAATCCAAACGTACAATAACCAGACAACACACACACAAAAAAGAAAGATCTGCAAGTAAGAGAGGGACAAGAACAAAGGAAAAGAACAAGCAGACACAGGACGCCCGTCGTATTCCCCACCGTCCCTGTTTGATTAGGAGGGGAGCTTCGCGCATTCGTAAGTGCGGGTCTGTCCCTCGCGCGCTAAACAGCATCTCTCTTTTTGTTACTGCTAGATCGCGAGCTTTTCGATGTGCTCTCGTATTCAATTTATCGCTATGATCGCCTTCGTTCCTGCTGTTTTTAACGTTGTTCTCGCGAAAAGAGAGGCTCCGACGCGCCGCGGTGCGTTGGATCTCCGTCTCGTTTTAAATGCAACGGTCGTTATTGAAAAGGACGGACATCGGGAATACGGGGACCGAAACAAAAGGAATAAAATCATATCAAATCAATTTATTACGCCACGGCGTACAAACAAATGACAAGAAGGCAAAAAAGAGGAGGAAAAAAAAAGCTGTAAGGTGGCAGCTTGAGGGGTTACAGTCCCCTGAAACATCGGGTAGAGCGGAACCGACACAAACACAAGAAGAGAACGGAATGATATTAAGTAATCCAACATGTAATAGGAAATAATTCGCACTTCAATACACAATGAAGGTTATTAAAAATTGCGAAGAGAAGGTGCAGCTATCTGGAAACGGGGTAGAGAGCTGAGTGAAAGAGAGAGGCTATCAGCAGACTTGTGTATGACGCGTTGCAAGTACTTCTATTTCGTTACTTTTTCCGGTAACTGAGTAACTGCTTGCTTACTTTTCAAAATAAGGAATGAGTCACATAATTCCGTTACTTTTGGTAGAGTATTTAGTTACTGCCGGAAAGAACCGTTACCCTTGTTGCACGAGGGCCCTCAACTGCCATTGGGCCAACGATCGTTAGCATCCCCTAACTGTCATCGAGCTCAACCAAGTTGTCCGGTGTTGTACGGGACATAGGCCTAACTAGAGCCACTAAATAAGCTGCGCTTAGAGTATCGGCACTACATTCCCCGACATTGTTGTGGGCGCCGCCATTTTGGCTCGTATGCAGAACAGACGCAACGGCCGATCCTCATGATTCAAAAGTGCGACTTCCTCAGCATTAGATTCGGTGTTAGGAAGGTCATGTATTATTGCTTTGCTCTATCGCGGACGGTTTAAACATTTGTGGAGGGCGGAAAAACGTTTCCTGTGATTTCAGATAAAGCTTCAGATAACTGGCAACCATGATTTTACGACACAATATGGCCAAGTGTCGTTACTCTGAAGCGTAGCTTATTTAGTGGCACTAGGCCTAACATCTCCCGCTGAGATGCGCGGCATGGGACCCAGTTGAAACCGAAACGACACCAAAACGTATGTCACATAATCTTTTTTTTTTTTTTTGGCGATGCAAATGCATTTATGCACGTTTCTAATTTATTATGAACGTCTAAAACACAATATAATGAACTTTTTTTCAGTAAAAGAATGATAATCAGAACGCTTTCAGACAAATTCAAGCAAGAGAGACACCTAACGAAAATCTTATCGGCGCCGACATTACAATGGCCGCGCTCGCCGAGCGTGGGTAGAGTTAGAGCGTGGTAGAGTGAACTAGAAACGCCTGAGTGGGGCGAGCTACAGGCTCGCCCCACTCTTTCAGTTGGAGCTCAGTTGCTTCCAGTTAGAGCTCAGAATGTGGAAACTTGGCGTGGGGGCGCTGCGATCGAAGTGGCTTAGTTCGACTGGATTTTGGCCGTAGCAACTTATTGTTTGAGTTGGCAATGGTAGGAGAAGACTTGCCGCCCCCCCCCCCCCCCCCCCCCCCCCTTTCCCTGGATTAAATTTCGAGGCTAGGAATTTAGTTTTGCCACCCTGACAATTTCGCATTGCTCTGGCAAATCAGGGTTCGCCACTCAAAGTACATATGTGGCACTCTAGTCCTTTCTATGCAATTTAGAACTAATTTAGAACCAGCGAACTGAGCAAAGGATTGATATTCTTTTTTTTTTTACACGGAATGTGTTTTATTAGCCAATTTCTATTAAAAATGCTTTTGGTTCTACCGCCACGTTTGACCGTTCTCCTCAAGCGTTACACTCGATCGATACACAGGTCAAGATCACATTGGTACTACTATAGCCCCTTAGGGGCAGACTTGTGCCCGTTACTTGAAAAATGGAATGGATTACAATTACAAATTACCGAGCCTCACATGTAATGATTTACCGTTACAAATTACTTTCGGTTGAAATTAACGGATTAGTTTACTCGTGGCGTTACAAATTACTTTCACGTTACTTTTCCCGTACACCTATCAAGGAAACAATTGAAACAATTTTGATGTTTTCAAAAACGTTCCGCAACACTACGTTACAATTCTCATATCCTCGCATTACGGTAGTCCTTGTAAAAATAAGATATTGTAATTAAGCGAAAGAATGTAGGTGCACTCCCTTGACCTGTAAGCTGACAAGGCAGCGAAAGCTGCAACCACACACCGCCCTCCCGCTATCATACGGCGACCGTAAATGATCCCTGGAATTGTGCAGTCAAAGCTAGCGGTGCGCATGCTCAGTGGCAGTGTCTATCTCCGCTAGGAGATTTAGAGGTAAGGAACCGATCTACGAAAGCTCCCTTTTGTGTGACGGGCCTTTCAAGCGTAAGCACAACGTCTCAAAGCTGCGCTCTCGTACCTGTAGCTTTGACGCACTGTCAGCTTATGCATTCTTGAGGGCGATGAGTAGAGCGCATGCTCAGAACGAGCTCACATGAATAGGCTGCTAAGATCGGCAATCTTGATGGTTCCGAGTGCACGTTGAAGAAGAACTCTGAAAACTCGCCGTCAATGGGGAGTATTCACTGGCGGCCATATCCGTGTGCGCTGATGCTGAGCGTGTGCTGACGGCAAGCTTCCGCAGTCCTTTTGGAGCGTGCATTTAGCACCATCAAGTTTGCCGGTCTTAGCAGGCTATTAATGTGAGCTCGTTCTGAGCATGCGCTCTAAACAGCACCCACAAATATGGCGTCCAGTGAATACTCCCTATAGTTTGCTCTCGTGATGTCATTACCTTCTGAACAACAAGTTCGGTGGTGTTTGTAATTAGCATCGGGGAAGGTTGAAATCATTGCGCTCTGAAGCCAACACTCACAACACCGTCAAAATTGAAATCCTCACATTCCTCTTATTTCTGCCCATGAGAAATCTTTTGCTGACGTCATAGTCAGCATTCGGCCAATCGTGGAAGGCCGACCACAGCGACGCTTTCGATCGCGCACGTCGGCTGCAGTACTGAAAAATGCCTGGGCGCGAGCGCTCGTTTTTGAGCTTTGGTCGAGCGGTTAATCCCAGACTGATATTGCTCCCGTTTCTATATTATGTTAATATTTTTTATTATAAAGTAACGAGTAATTACAGTAATCCGTTACCAATATTTTGTAACGGAATAACATTACAAATTACTGCCACAGAAATGTAACGCGGCAATTACCAAATTACTTGAAAAAGTAACGAATTACAAGTAATCCGTTACTTGTTGTAACGGGTTACTTTTCAAGCCTGCTCCTGATAACAATCCGTAGCATGTAGCGCTCACCGCGTACGTTTCCCTGTAAAGATAACTGCTGCGCAAGCTCACGACGTGGGGAGTGACGTCACCAGCCTTTATATATAAAAAAAAAAGTTTTGGTACAGTGAATTTACTTTTCTTTCGTCAATTGTTGCAGGTGATACCACAGCTTCGTAATCCAACCACCTTACAACGTAAATTAGAGTCCCAAATTTTTTTTTTTCTTTTTAAACAGTAACGGGTAACATACTTACGTTACTTATGTCGAGTGACGGGCAACGTAGTTACGTTACTCGTTGCTTATTCTTCCCAAAACCTGAAAAAAGTACTTTTTTTTTTCGTGTCAGCCGACGCTTCAAAAAACGTAGTCGCAAAAAGAAAAAAAAAAGAACGTTGTTACCGTCAATAAATAAATAAAAAGTAACGTGCGTTACTTTTTATTTGTGACGAATACGGTAACGCGATCCTTTATTTTTCAAGTAAAGAGTAACGTATTTCGATACTTTTTTTTTCTTCTGCAACGCCTACAACACTGACATGAATAGACCGATCTCACCAAGCGTTCGACGCATGCGCGAGGCAGCCATAACTTTAGTTCACAGGAGGCAATCGGCAGTGCACGAGACTGTTCGTGGCCTGCATGCGCAGAGCTCCAGCGAGGTTGTCGCACGCGCAGAAAGACTGAAGTTCCCTGGATGCACTGCGGCAGCGGTGGCGTTGTCAAACTGGCTGGTGAGATCGGTCTATTGATTTTGTCAGGTGTTGCCAAAACACCAAATCTTTTTTTTTTTTTTTAATCTTTTGAAGTTGCGTTGTTTTGGTTGGGTCTGTTTTTATTTTTATTTTCTGTGTATCCAGGCGGAGCATACAAAAATTTTCCGGTTATTTCAACAGACGTAATTTTTAATTGGGATATGGTACAATATATTCACTTTATTACTTACCTTGAGCACTTGGCAGGCAAACTATTAATTAAAACTTCCACGCGCCGCACGAAAACACGCAGCAAATTGTTACACCGCCTGAAATTTCCAGCCGTAGGATGCAATTCCTTCGCGCATGTTCTCAACGTTAAAAAAAAAAAAAAAGACTTTCTCGTTGAGGAAAACAAACAAAGAAACCGTGTCAGGCAGAAGAAAAGCCTTTCCATCAATATTCATACCCCTCAATTTTAGAGGCGCTCGTGTGCCGCTCCCAAACCATCTATCCGCAACTATAAGGCCGCCGGAATCCTGCTCTGTCATGCATCCTCGTAAGCCTCGGAAGATGCAGAGCGAGAGCTCGCACGTATACGTGCCGTTGCCCGTATACACCGCACCGAAGGGACGCCGGGGACGCTGCGTTGCCGGCCGCAGATTTTTTCCACTCCCGTCCCGAATCCACTCTGTCTGGAAAAAGATGGCAGCCCATGGTTTCATCCGGTTCGCGCACGCCCCCTTCGCGCTATTGAACGGCACTCCCTATCAATAGAACGGTGGCGGTTAACTTTGACAGCTTTCGACACGAGAAAAGAAAATTGCAAACGGGTTTGGCGGCGCCACTGTTCAGATAAGCAACCAAAATATAGCCCCTGCCCCTCCAACCTGCAACGCGGATCGGGAAACTTTCTCTGTAAAAGTACGCTACGGCTTGTTTTAAAGCCCATCGAGAATTAAATAATAATAAAAAAAAAAAAGGTGAAACAATCTTTTTTTATAACTTTTTACTGTTGAAGCGAAATGTGAGCTTGATATAAAAATGGAAGCACCATCGCATTTATTTTGTTATTTACTCAAAACGAATCTTTCCTAGAAGGTAACCATGTCTCGCGGCATCTGCTAATATTTATTTTATTTTATTTATTTTCTGTTCTATAGCGCGTGGTAGAACAACAAGAGAAACTCGAGGATACAATTTCGACAATAAATTACTGTCCCGGAGGCAACTGGCTTGACGATAAACCGTGGAATATAGTCTCACTGAAACTGAGATAGTGGCGATGTTGTTGTTTTTCTTTCAGAGTTTGTCATTTTCTACGTTTGAGTTCCTCAAACGCACTACATACACGCGCGCCCTCCCTTCCAGAACGCGGAATATGGAAAATCTTGCGAAGACAACGCCCCAGTATTGGGCGAATTTGGAGAGTGTGGTTGATACGACCATACATAGAATATTTTGCCGGGGACGCGCTGCACAATCTCCGCGTGTATTCGTTGCGACGAATTCCGACCATCGCAATTGTCTCCAAGTGACACTCTGATATGTTTTTATATATATATACCGGGTGTTCATTTTTAATCCGAACAGATTTATTTTTAAAAAAACCGTGAAAGTTACACTTATGCTGCTTGTGGAGGTGAGTTATACGCCAGGGGGACATATTATAAGGGGCTGATCGTAACGATCAGTTGGCTAATTAACCAAAATTTAATAATTAGTGTTTTAATTAATGAAAATAGACATATGGTTCCAATTAGGAACTTGCTCAGCGCCATCGAAAAGCACTAAATCAGTCATTTTCAGAAAAACTTTGAGCGCGTGAGAAGCGTAGTAGTGCACTAAAGTTACCACTCGTGGAGCGGGTACAAAGCTAGCGGGTGCGGTAAGGCGCCCGCGCAATTTTTCCGTCTCTTATCTAGCCCCAGCCTTGTACCTGCTCCACGAGTCGTAACTTTAGTGCGCTACTACGCTTCTCACGCCCTCAAAGTCTTTCTGAAAATGACTGATTTAGCGGTTTTCGGTGACGCTGAGCAAGTTTTCAATTGGAACCATATGTCTATTTTCATTAATTAAAAAGTTAATTAACAAATTTTAATTAATTAGCCAACTGATCGTTACGATTAGCCCCCTATAATATGTCCCCCTGGCCGTATAACTCACCTGCACAAACCGTATGAGTGCCATCCGGTTTTTTAAAATAAATCTGTTCGAATTAAAAATGAACACCCGGTATATGTGTATATATATATATATATATATATATATAAAGAGAGAGAGAGAAAGAAGATGAATTTTCCAGCCTTAGTCGACTTTTCTAAAAGGAAAGACATGAAAGTTACACTCCTGCAATCTGTGCACGTGAGTTATACGGCCAGAGAGGCATGATTCACGAGGCTAATCGTCACGATAAGCCTGACAAATGACTGAAATTTGTAAATTACATTTTGTTTTTTATTTGGTGACAATAAACACGTGATTTCAATTAGAAACTTGCTGAATGTCATCGAAAGACACTAAATCAGTCAAACGCAAAAAGATTTAGTGCTCGTGCTTTCTGGGTCCAGAAAATGGAGCCAACCTCCACCGTGCGGGCGCGTCGAACTTGGATGTATTTTCGGGACTCAGTGTGCTGCTCGGTCGCCTCATCCTCCTCGCCACATCCTCCTCGCCACACACACACTACTTTCCGATATCTAGCCCCGTGCATCCTAGTCCGGAAACACCCCCGTTCTGACCACTAAGAGCAAAGCGCTTCCTCTAAAACTCTGGTATACTTGCTCTATCGATATCCGTTTTAGAGAACCAATATTGCGTCCTTAAAGCTTTTAGTATTAAGACAGCACGCCCGCGTCCCGTATGTCCCTCTACGCCATCGCTTTGTTCTAGCAATTCATTTTGATTCGGACCTACAAACGGGGCGAGCGGCCCCCGTTCCCAGAAAACCAACGCGCTCAGTGGGTTCTAACCATTTAGGAAAAGGCCTGATAATGTGTAGGCTTGGGCAAGTTGGTAATTCATGCTTGGATGGAACAGCGCGGATGAACAGTCACACTCACATGCACACAAGAAGGAAACAGACTCGCAGCGCTGTTCTTGACAGCATGTGAGTGTGACTGTTCATCCGCGCTGTTCCATCCAAGCAGGAAAACGCCCCATTTTCAAAAAATATAACGGGAATATGACACGAAGGAGCACTCAGCAGGTCGCGCTTTCGGTGTCCAGCGTGCTTTGGGGCGGATACTATGCATATGGACACTGCATGTCATGAGAATCGCACGTAAACTGCGTGTGTACGAATAGCGATCGCCTTTCGCAAAAGTCCCAAAGTGCCTACCGTATTTTTTCTACAATAGTCCGCACCCGATGTAGTGTCCGCCGGGGCTAATTTTAGTTGAAAAACATTTTTCTTGGGTAATCCACGTCCGATGCCTAGTCCGCACGTACAAACTTATTCTACGCGCAGCATACCTGGACAAACTCCTGCTTCATTACCTCACGAAAATAGCTCGTACCATATAAAATCATCGTAACAGACACTGTCATTCACAAAATTTGTATATTGAACGTTATATAAAATAAATTCTTAACTAGTTCGCACTTGTCGCGCACAACGCAAAATTTCAGCATTAAAAAAATGTGTAGTCCTCGGGCAATTCATTTTCAGCACTGTGCCCATCATCCGAAGGGCAAAACGTCCCCCCTGAGACAAAAAAAAAAAAAAAAATAATAACACCCTGTATTTAGCCTTTCCTCTCTTGGATCATGGTCACTATGGCAGGGAACTTCTCCCAAGGGGAGGGGGAGTGCTTCTTCTGTTTTTGTTTTTTTTCTTCTTCTTCTTTTCAGCAATGATGTACTTCGTGTAGCAAATTCTGGGGCAAGGGGAAGGGGGGAGGGGGGGGGGGGGGGCATGTACAAATTACCGACACCTGCATTACTTTACATTGTCGGACACATAAAACCAAGAAATAGGAGATCAAGAAAGTGCCACATATTTTCATTCAACTTTGTTAAAAAAAAAAAAAGCAAGCAAGCCAGGAGTCATAGCTTTTTAATTAAACGGTAAATAACTGAGGATCCAACGTAATCCTGAAAATGAACGCAAGAAAAGTGTCTTTACAATTAAAATGTAAAAAAAAAAAAAAAAGTATCAGCACTCCACCGGCGGGCGATCGGACCTCTCTGCCTTCCATACCGTCCAACACAAATGCAATAAAAAAAAAATAATTTATGGGCCGTCGTAATTGGGCGTTATCCTGACAAACCGTGTACTGTGGGGTTACGCGGTGAGTTATACGAAACTCTCACGCAAGCTACAACTTTTAAGGGGTCCGTTAGTTTTGCGCGTAAATTTCTGGTCGTTTGGGTTTGAAGCCAATGTCAGGAACGGCTTCCTTATATTAAGGCTCAAAGACCGAGTTTGGCCGACAATGAACGACGTAATGAAGGATCACGGCACGTTTCCCCAAGCTTCGTCGCGTTTGAACATGCTTATATTTCTTGATGTGGTTGAATAAGGTTAACGTCCATTTAATGTGACACAGAGGAGAGCTCCGCGGAAAAAGTCGAACGGTGTGTTATACCACGAAGGCTAGCTGCGGCACCGCGTTCATTGGTGATACGAGTATGGATCTACGCATGGGGAGGAACTCCTGGGTCAGGAACTCCTGGGTCAGCGGTTTGCGTTAGTGAGTAAATCAGTCTTTCTCCTCGTCTAGACCGTCGCCATCATATTGAGTGTGCTCCCAACATTCTTTGAGTGGAATGCACACCGAGTTCTACCCCGCCGCTGCAAGTAAACATCCAGCGTGACTCAAAATACGGTTCATATTCTGTCTCCCGACTTCATCTGTGTGTCTATTTAAGTGGAAGTGTTGCCAGCTTTATTTTTTTAAAGTAAAAAATAAAAGATACATTATTGAAACCTGCATTTTTCTTAATTACTCATAATTAAAATATTGAGTGCGCTCTTTGGCCATTAAAAAGTTTGTCCTGGGCATACCCTGCAATGTAAATGGCTGCACATCACCTGACCCTGACGTTTATATCTTAACTGCGACAATGTTGACACTAGTTGACAATAATACAATCGCTGAGTAGCTGAAAGATTATTCGCACCGCCGGGCACGGGTGGAATATATATAAAAGTTGTATCAGTTTTTTCTGGATCGCGATTTTCCGCAGATCTGCAGAAGACCGGCAAGTTAAGTTGACCGACATAATACAAATGAATTTTATCTGTTATGTAAATAAGTGCATATCCCGCGTGGCAGTCAGGCTGCTGAATGGAAAATTTTCACTAAAAGACCTGCAATAATAAGATGAACCTAAATTTCCAATAGCGAAGTAAGGGGCTTGTCCAGATATACAAACAACTAAACCCCTGATCAACTGGATCGCGTGCGCAACAGGTACACTTCGAAGCCCATGTTTGCACTTGTTTACAAGCGGCACACCCGTCGATACACGACCCTTGAATAAATCGTTTATAAATCTAACATCGCGGCGGATACCATTAATCCAGACGAGGAAGAATTGTCACACTACCTGTTACCGTAAGAATTAATAAAAGGCGTTTCAACACGCGAACCGCGGCACACGGTAACACACACACCAGAAACAACCCAAGCACAAATTCCCATAACAAACGGCGCGCCCGTTCGTCTTTTTTAAAGAAACGTTCTGGCTATGGACGGCGCTTTTAGTGCTGATCTCAAGTTGTAAAAGGTGTAGGTCAATTGGATCGCTCCACTGGTCAGACACTATAGCGTGTTCCTCTTCGAAAATTCGCATGACACACGTTCTTATGCATGCCACGGCCGCTTGATCGTGTGGCCGTGCTTAGCAGAACAACCTGGAGGGCAAGAAAAACAATTGTCTCGCTTACTCAGCGCGCTGGGCGGTTTGTATCATTCCTTTCCCTCGACTTCGAACGGTTTCGATGGTAATCTGTAGAAGTTTACGCCGGGGTTAAGCCCTTCCCGTTTTTGACAGTTTACGACGCAAAAGTACCGTCGATGGCGACGTTTCGAACATCGAGGCCGCGCTTCTTGCTCCCGGTTTCGACAAGCTCGAACGAAAGAAAAATTACTAGCTTGCGGCCAGCTCGGGTCCCCGGGGTAACGTCGTGCGGTGGCGACTACGAATGACACATTTTGAGTCGGGACCACGCGAACGTACAAATAACAGCTGCGTCCAGTGGTAAACAGCCGCCCGAAACTGTGCGGGGTCGCGGGACTTGTAGTACCCAGACACTTTTTTTTTTTTTATACCCGCTACCGGAGGGCGCCACAATACGTCCAAAGCTTCAGCGCAGAAGGCCTATAGGACACGCGCGTACTCTCTGCATGTGTTTCGTTTCCTTTTCTTTTTTTTTTCCGTAATACACTTAAAAACGCTTTTTTTTCTTTTTTTTTTTTTTATTGACGTTGAGAATCGACACACACCGAATTCGTGGGGGAAAACAATCCCCGAAAGGAACACCCTGGAATGCGAAGAAAAGTAAATACCGAAGACACATAACTCTAAACATAACCGATGGTCGTCACCACTGATCTCTATGACAATTGCTGGATCGCGCTTCCCCGCTTGTTCGCTGCAGCGCGAGTGAAGCCACCGGACTTCACTCGCTTGGGATACGATTTCCCGTTTATGCTAGCCTTTGCTGCGGTTTTCCAGCGTGCTGTAGACACGTTTTTTACTCGTTCGTCGTCATTCGACGAAGAAGTTTTTTGAAGACTCTGTGTATTGTTGAGACTTGCCGTTGTGAACACGGAAAATTTTACGAAAGTGCAGTGTCGCAGGAAAAAGGCACAACGCGTCGAAAGGAAGGGCTGGCGGCGTGTTCAAAGCTTCCTTGGCACGCCGAAGTGCCGTGTCTCTGTGCCTTCGCACGCTTGGATACTGACCAAGAACCGACGCCGTGTGTATGTGTTTAGCGAGTGCAATGTGCGTGAAGCTGTTCGTGCCTCTGGATCAGCGTCTTTTCCCCTCGCGATTTAGGAACGAGCTTAATCCAGCGTCCACTAGCGACGGAAGATGGGGGGAAGGAACGTCTTTTTTTCGTCCTTAGATGATTTACACAATGCCGTGCACAACAGCTCCTCATCACTGATCAGTGCTGGCTTATTATCAACCTACTTAATTGCACTTGACGTTTGAGCGCGGCTCGCCTAAATAATTGGTCAACAGATTGCACACGACCATATCGGCCGCGCTTCAAAAATTTTCATTCTCGCCGTCTTGTACTTTTGCTTTCGAAAACCCCCCTGCCTCCACAACGTTGCCCTATTCGTGCTCCCACGGAATCTATTAGAGTAGATTTGGGACATAGCCACGGTTAATATAGTACATAAGAACACGTACGGATCTCCCCCTTTTATTGATAGCAACTCACCGGAACAGCTGGACGATCCAGAACTCCGTGGCCGATATATATAAATGATCTAAAGGCATCTACGCGCGACACACGTTCAGAACTTTGGCGCGGCGTCAATACTTGACCGGTATCCAAGCGTGCGAAGGCACAAAGATGCATCACTCGGCGTGCCAAGGAAGCTTTGATCACGCCGCGACACCGGCGACACTTGTTTTTGACGAGTTGTACCTTTTGATACGGCTTCACGCACATTGCACTCGCAAAACGCATACACACGGCGTCGGTCCTTGATCGGTATCCAAGCGCGCGAAGGCACAGAGACACGGCACTTTGGCGTGCCAAGGAAGCTTTGAATACGCCGCCAGACCCTTGCTTTCGACGAGTTGTGCCTTTTTCCTCCAACACTGCGCTTTCGTAAAATTTTCCACGTGTTCACAACGGCAAGTCTCAACAATACACAGAGTCTCAAAAACTTCCTCGGCGAATGACGACGAACGAGTAGAAAACGTGTCTACAGCACGCTGGAAAACCGCAGCAAAAGGCTAGCAAAACGGGAAATCGTATCCCAGCGGGGTTGGGTCCGGTGGCTTCACTTGCGGGAACGGCAAGCGCGATCCAGCAATTGTCATTGAGATCAGTGGTCGTCACTGATCGGTTTGCGACCGTGATCCAACAGCACCACCTACGCTCGTTGTCACACAAAGAAAAAAAGGTTGTTTTTTACATTCTTCATGAGCTGCGCGAAGTCGTTCTCACAAGATTAGGTTGTTGTTGAAAGAAGCGATGATTTTGGGATTTGAAACGTGTACATCTCAATAAAATAACATAAAGCTAATCTAAGATGCACCTAATACATCTTAATTCAACGCAGGAAGGAGTTTTTCAAAAACGGCCCTAAAAAAACGGGACTTTTTTTTTTTTTTTCGCTACAGTTTTTGAGGTGAATCCGGGTATAGACCTTCCGGATAATCGCCTTCTGGGCACCGCCATCTTTTCCTCCTGGACTGTGGAAGATGTCCTCTGAGCGTGTACAGATAGCTCTCTTCCTTGAAATACACCAAGCATGCGTCCACAATCCAGTAACTCGGATTTTTTTTTTTTTTTTTTTGACAGTTTTAGTGCTGAATTTTGTACATCACCTACCGAGGGCCAGCGCGGATCACGAGTTGGACACGATCCGTCGTGTCGGCGTTTGGTCGTAACTCGCGTTCGGTGAGTCAGAAAACACGAGTCCTATACCAAACGCTGACACGGCGGCACTTGTGTCCGATATGTGAGCCGCGCTCTTTCCCTAAGCAGGTGACGAAGAGAAATTCAGCACTACGGCTTCTCTACTCCGTTTCACTCCAAGTCCGAGCGAAGCAGACGCTAAAGGCTTTCGCAAAAATCGCCTTCTGCGCGCTGACAACCTTTTTCTGCTAGGCTGTGGAACGCCCTCCGAGCATGCGCTGTTGCTCTGCTGTGCGGTATATCAGACGCTGCGCATGCGTCCACAGCTGAGTGACTCAGCATTTTTCGCCCGGGTGATAAGCGATGCAAAGGTCTATACGATCCAATGAAGCCAATCAAGCGGCGCCAAAAATGAATCGTCACTGCACTCGCACTTGTCAATCCCAAAATGACCCAACAGCGTTCCTGCTCCACGAGGTGCTGACCTCTCGCGGCACACTATACTTCGTTTCACCTTATGTCCGAGCGCAAACGATGTTATGAGCCGAAAAGCCAATCAAACAGCGGAAAAAGCGCAACGTCATGGCGTGCTCTCTGCGTTTAATAGGACTAGCCGGCGGAGGAGCACGCACAGAGAGACGGCGAATACTGGCTAGTTTTATCGACTGCAGCGAAAGAGTCACAACGCCATGACGTTGTGCCTCTTTCGCTGTTTGATTGGTCGGCTCATAACATCGGCCGCACTCGAACCTAAGCTTAAACAAAGTATAGAAGACTGCCGAATGCCACACCTCCGTACACTTAGAGGCCCCATAGCGCTGAGGTGGCCTCTGAAGACGAATACCGGTTCGTGTTCCAAGTGGATCATTGACTGCTACAGCAGTTGCCGCATCCCGTGCAACGGGGGGATAAGCTGGGAAGTCAATGTCCCACACAGGCGGTGACGAGGTCATCTCTGGATGACCACGCTGCGACGCTTTGATGCTGCGTCTGGTGAACTCTCTCCGCATTGCTGCGATCCCCCGGAATTCTACTTCTGTCAAGCCAAACCGACACTTGCTTTTCTTAAGGCGTAGACCGCTGCCCTTCAATCTGAACAACACCTCGTTGAGACGAGCTGCGTGTTCCTCCGAAGTAGCACCAGCGATGATGACGTCATCCGAGTAGATACTGATTCCGGGGATTCCCATGAGAGTAGTATCCATGACCTTCTGGAAAATGGCGGGTTCCGCTGCTAGTCGAAAAGGCAGTCTCTTCACTCGGTAGAGACCACATTGTGTTGATTGTTAACACCTCCGCTGCAGCGTCAGTGACGCGCAATTGCTGGTACGCCTGGGCCAAGACCAGCGTCGAAAACACAGTACCACCCCGCACATTTGACAGAGCCTCAGGTGGAGAAGGCAGTGGGTGGGTAGGGCGCTTGCTTTTCCGCCGCGTTCACCATACTGCGACAAATGCCGCAAAGCCTTACGGAGCCATGCTTCCTGCGTACGATGACCACTAGAGTCGCCCACTCCAAGTGCTGAACAGCCTCAGGGACGCCCTGCCGCTCTTAATCCAAGAGTTCAGCCTCCACGACCGAGCGAAGCGCGAACGGCACCTGGCAAGCGCGAAAAAAGCTTGGTGCTGCCTTCTCCTTGAGCTCCTTATTAATTGGCGGCCTTCCATCCCCAACGATTTTGTGGTCGAAGGCCTCGCCATGGGCTGCCAGAATATTCTGCACATCGGTGTTTCCAAATAACTAATGAATTACGCTGACTGTAATTTTGAGTTCGGAAAACCAATTGGTGTCCCAGCAGGCTGCAGCTATTGCCTTCTGTAATCAGCAACGGAAGAACGAAGTCTTTGAACTTGTGCCTCAAAACAAGCACTTGCAGTGACCCTAGCACTCTCAACCCTTCTCTAGGCGAGGTGCGAAGACCGACTGCTTTTTTGATCAGCTTTGGAGGTTTTGATGGCCAGAGCCGACGGAATGTCGCTGCGCTGATGGTGGTGCAAGCCGCTCCCGACTTCAAATTTCAGAAGTCGGTGTCAATAATAATCCCTGGAGACAAAGGGGACAACACAAACACAGATCTCCAAACAGAGCTAGGTGACTGGTGCGCGACCGAAAAGGATTACTATTATCATTCTTGTCCAGCTCGCTTGCACCACTGCATTATTTACATTATAATCAGCAGCGTCGATTCGCGATGTCACCAAAATATGGGTGGCGTCTTTGTTGCAGCTGGCACAAAGTCCAGCTCCTGCATATTCAGTGCCGGTTCGTCCTCTGATTCAGAGTCTGGTGTATCATGGCTCAGGTTGTGCGTCCCGCGCGGCCCTTTTGTGCTTTGTGCCTTTTTCAAACTTTCCTTTTCAATGTGTCCCGGCTTGTTGTAAAACGGACAAAGCACGCTCATAAATTGGCAGCTAGCAGCACAATGTGCTCCGAGGCAGCGGAAGCAACGCTGAGCTGTTGACTCGTCTTTCGGTGCGGGTGTCTTCTTCTTTACGTTCCCTTTTGAAATCTTGTTTACTTCGGTCTTTGTTGTGCTGAGATCCTGCTGCTGGAATGCGGCGCTCTCTGTGCGGACCGTTATGTCGTACGCACTCTGGAACGTCAGCTCCGGCTCCGTGAAGAGGCGCTGCTGTAGACGCTCGTTGCGAACACCGCAGACAAAGCAATCCTGCAACATTAAACCAACGGCAGCATGGAGGAAATCGCCGGGGCCGTAGCTAAAATACCCAACACCGGAAAACCTGCGCGCGCCGCTGAGCTCTCCGAGACCGCATCTCTGGGCGTTGGCTCCGTCGCGGGGAATGGCGTCGTGCTCACTCGAAGATTGCAGCGGACCATATATAGCGTCGGCTGCACTCCACTCCCGATTTCTGGCTTCGCCTCAGGTGGCGTCATGTCGCCTTCAGAAGCTTTCTATACCTCCATGTGTAAAGCAGACTACGGGTGGTCCCTGGATCTAACCGCCATGTGCGGAAATTCATCCTATAGAGCCGCAGTCACACTACCGATACATCGTACGAAAGGCAGTCTACAGACACCGTCTGTGGCATGTTTCTTCCATGTCGGGGGGGGGGGGGGGGGGCGGCGCCCATGACAAAATGCTGTATGAGGGGGAGGGTGGAGAGGGGGGTCCCAGAAAAATTGAAGATTTCGGGGGGGGGGGGGGGGGGGGGGGTGCCGGGCTCCCATACCCCCCCCCCCCTCCTTCCTCTGGCTACGTGCCTGTACCAAGCATACATATGTACACGAAGCCATCGTGCTCCCAACACGCTTGAGGCGTGTCATCGTGTCTCCGGCGAACACCGAGATGTGAGCAACTGTGGCTTACAGCTCGATCCAAGTGAAAAGAAAAGAAAGACGTTTACAATTCGATGTAATGCCGAATTAGAGCGCAGCTCTTGAGGAGGGGAGGGTGCGGAGAGGAGGGTATGCCCCTCCTCCTCTCCTTCTCCTGCCCTCCCCTCCTCCCCCTCTCCTCCTCTTCCGCGCGTTGCATCATGGAATGTTTCCCTTAATGCAACGCGCGGGACCCTCGTGACCCTCGTGACGCCCTTATTGGAAACGTCCCATAACGCAACGCGCGGGTCACAAGTGAAACCCGCGCGTTGCATTATGGGACGTTTCCCATAATGCAACGCTCGCGGTTACGCCGAAGGCGACGCCGCTCGAGCCGGAAACGGGCGCCTAAGAGCTACGCTCTAAAACAACTCAAACACACAGACGAGTTGGTTTGTCGAGCGCAGGTTCAAGCCCAGTGAGCGCAGCCCAGGTCGAGCGGGGACGTTGCTGGCTGAACAATGAGGCAGCTGAGTTGGAAACGCATCGATTCCTCGCGCCCCGTTCCTGCCGACTCCCCTCACCGTCCACGCGTGCGCGATAGCGCCGCCTGCGCCAACTCGGGGAGTAGTCGAAAGGAGCGATCAATGCGAGACGTTTATCCAGCCGCACGCCGCCCAGATGCGCGCTGTTCTGGCCGAGTTTGCTCTCGCCTGCTGGAGGCACATACTCCGGATCGTCGGACGGCGACCCGAGTGCACCTCGTTCGGGAGGCGCACTCCTCTTCTTCGCGCTCCGCGGCACTCGGGAGGGAGTTCACGATCGGTGCCTGAACAGCCAGCGACGAGCGCAACTGTAAACAGCGACGGAACAAAGACGTCTTGTACGTGCTCAAGTCTCCTCGTTCTGTGCGGACTTTGAGTGAAATTCTGTTTCGAGTGACTATAGAACAATATCTTCTTTTCTTTTTCTTTTTTTTTTCTTTCACAAAATACAGTTTAGAATGACTCCTTGGCCTTTGTACCTCCAAATGGCGGTACTGATTGTTGGTCTTTTTTCACATACTATACTTTGCTTTAAGATAAGTGCGGGGGATCGGTGACAAAGGGGTCTAGCGCACACCAGCTCGGAGCTTGTGAAGCGAAAGGTCGCGCTGCAGAAACCATAGATCCCTGCCCTCTTCGATCTGAGTGAGCATCGTACCGGCGTGCGGTCTTGTACCACTACTGTGTTGTGCACGTAAAAGACCCCAGGCTAGCGATTGTACCATACTGGCTAAATTGCTTATCAGCTGGGAGACAAGTCGCTCGTTGAGGCAGACTAAATTCTTGGCTAAAAAAAACATAAACACACTCCAATATTTTTTTTCATTTACTATAAGTTCAAGCGTAAAAGGTACAAGAGCGAGCGCAAACCATGATTTATGCAACCCCCCTCCCCCCCCCTCCCCCACACGCACGCACACCTCCATAACACACCCCCAGGTACAGAAACCAATGGTACACTCTCCTCCCTGGAGCCCCTCGCAAAAATATGTCTAACATCCCCCTCCCCCCCTCCCCCTAGATTGGTAATCTTGAATAAACCTCTGAGCACAACAACGCTTGTGAAATGAAAGCGTCGTTCGAGACAAGCCTTGTAGCATTGGCTTCGCTCGCATAAAACAGAGCACTGCAGTCGCAGAAAAATATATGACAAAAACGAGCAACGTTCACCTCTCTCAACTTCCAACCGTTACAAGCGGTCGCGTGATCTGGTGTTAATTATATACCGGCACCGTGGTTCATTGCGGCCAGGCGATGCGGTTGGCTGTGCGCAGGGCACATGCTGCGAGTCAAAGGATCGGTTAAGTTCGGCTATCCTTGTCACCGCGGCGACTGAGCACGATCCACAAACCGACTCTCTGCCAATGCAGTGATTTATAACTGAGTTCAGATTGGGTGCTCCATAAGCAGAATTCAAGCATAGTCACAAAGCTTGCTGACGAAGTCAGTACCAGTAGTCGACCAGCAGGGAGTCTCTCCTTCCCAAAGTTGCTTCAGCAAGTTGCTGCGAGGGAGAGACCGGAAGAACTAGTTCGCGTGCAACCTTAAAAGTCTCAGTTTCGTTGCACGCGAATATACTTGTGCCATATTTATGTCAGTAGACTTCGCTTAGAAGCCTGGCCTTTAAACTCAATATCGCTTAACGCCTTAACGATGCTTACCTTCCTTCGAAAAGTTACTGCCTTAGTGAGTGGAGAGGTATAGCTCATCATTGGCATTCTACATTCAAAATGTCTAAATATGTTCACCGGCAATTCGACCTCTGAGTTTGACCGGACGCGAATAATTATGCGGTATCCGTTCCTATGCGATTGGGGGGCGATTGCTGATACTGTGGGAGGCACGCGATCTGGTGATAATGGCCTGGTGATGATGGTATGACACGAACAGAGCTGGTCGGATTCCTTGAAGTTACATGGCGACTTTTTCAATATGTAAGAGACAAAATTTTTAAAACAGATACACCATTTACGAATCTATCTCGCGGTCACCATGAAAGATAATTTTTGTGGGCTTCTTAAAACAAATTCTCACTGTCATCATTACTAGATGAGATAGCAATACATTTTAAATATCTGCTATCGCCTCTCTTGTTTCACGTTAAACTTGTGTTTACCTTTTCCTTTTTTTTTTTTTTTTTTGTCTAAACCACATTTGGGAGACAGACCCCTCGCTTTCTGATTCTTCTTATAAAAAGTAGTTTCATTCGTTCAAACGCACGCAAACACAAAAATTCTAAAATTTCTTTTACTTTATTGTGCCGGCACGCAAACTGCTGTCGAGACCGGTCATAACGAAGTCGGTTAAAACGAAATAGTGGCTACAGCGAAGCGCTCACGATTTCCCATTCCCTTTTGCACTTCGTTAACCGAAGTCGGTTATAACGAAATAGCGGATATAGCGAAGTGATTTCCGATACCCGTTGACTTCATTATGACCGGTCTCGACAGCATATCCTTCAAAATGCGCATACGGGGATCATCAGTTTAATAATGAAAAAGAGCAGCGGTTTAGGGGATGCATGGATGGATAAACGAACGCAGAAGGCTGAACCCTAGCGCCATCTATTCAGTGTTTTTAATAACAAAAGCCAGGATCGCCCACCTCCATGAGTCGACCTTAACCCTTCACCTGTTTTTGTTGTCTGTCCGCTGTCTTCTACGTATAGTATACACAAAGGACCATCCCGTGTGACGCCCATGTGCCCTCCGTTTCTCCCTTTCCCGCTGCCCGGTGCAGGCAACGGCGAAGAGTGCGTGCCCATGCTGATGCTGAACCATTCGGAAACCGAGGCACCGGCGGCCAGCCGGCTGCACCGTAGGACCAGCAGCAACGCCGCCAGGCTGCTAGAGATGGGCGCCTCCAGCATCTCCTCCGGTGGGCCATGCTGAACATTCCAATATACTGTGAGAAACTGACGGAGAGCAGGAGATGAGAACGCGTGGGGACGTCAAAATGCCGAGTTTTGATTGGAAGGACTAGTGGGTATAGACGCAAAGTGTCTCTACCCGCTAGCTCTTTGCAAGCGTCGTCTGCTGCTCGCACAGGGTCTGGCGTTCAAACGCCAGACCCTGCGCGAGCAGCAGACGATACTCCTGTTCGCTCCGATTGGAGGGAGGCAGTATGTAGAGACAAAGGCATCTAGCCTTCGCGTCTCCCCACTAATCCTTCCAATCAGAGCTCGACACTCAAACTTCCCCCGCCCCCCTCCGCACGCTCTCCTCTCCTCATCTCCCTCAGTTTCTCTGCATAATTGCCTGCTCTGCTCCGCTTTTTTGCTTATCAGGCTATGGAACACGGTTTTGAACATGCGCAGTAGTTCTCTTCTGCGTGACGACATCTGACGCCGTGGAAGCGTTAACAGACTGATGAATTTTTCACCCGGGTTATAAACGCTGGGAAGGTGAATATAGAATAGGTTATACAGAATCCAGACACGCTTGAACAAAACTAACTCACAAACGCTAATGGCCTGTTAGCTTTGATTAGGTTCTACCAACACAAACGTCTTCGAGCTTAATTTATCAGCCAAGCTAGAACGACCAGTGTCTACCTATGTTATAAATCATCATTCCTTTCAAGGAAACAAGCGTCGTATCATGAAACACGAACTGCAAGACAATTTATAGTATGTGTCTCTATTTATAGTGCCTTCATCATTTACAAGACAGCAATATTTTATGATTAACTGCACCCCTTTTTGCACTAGACATACTTCGGAAACTTATATTCCTCCCTCAGTAATTGCCGCACAACCGCACATCATCTAAGTTAGAGTTACTCAAATAAATGTAAAAGAATAGTGATGTAACAGTATTGATTTATGAGTTACAACGAATATATTGTTAGGAATCGCCGTGGGTGGACAGGCACACACGCGATGGCGTCCAAGATATAAAACTACGATGATATCTCTGCAGACTCCGTTGCACCAATCGGCCAATGCAATTCTAGCACAAAATATAACGGCTGTTTTTTTTTTTTTTTTAAGAAGTGCTTCGTCTTGTCAAGAATCGTGAATGCTATAGGGCCGGAATGGTTAAGCCGTAACCGCGGAATCGGTTTACATTGTTCGCCTTAGTCACTTCGGCATTCAAAACACTAGAATCAGGATCAGATAGACGGCAGGTGATGAAATAGCTATGGCTTTGCACACTTTACTAACTTACTCGTTGGCGTCAGTTAAAAAGAAAAAAATGTCAGGTTTTGACGAACCTTTTTATAGCAGATATTTTGGGCGTGTTTGAGCTCAGAGAAAACGTATATTGATTAATATAATATAACATAATATAATACAATATAATATAATATGGTCTTAATGTCCACTCACGAGAAGTGAGGGAGACTGGAGAAGGTTATACAGGCACCAGTGCCATTGTAGATCCAATTCCAACTCAGGTCGCTGCCGTAGCTAGAAGCGAATGTTAAAGACATAATGGTGCGCTATTTTCTTTTTTCATCTTAAAATTATGAATCTAAGTCATTCATTAGAACTATAAACTTTTCGTTTGAGTACCTGGCTAGCGACAGTAACTAAAAGAAGCTCTGGTGCTGTGCAGATAAGAGGGCAACGAGAATATCCGCATAAGCTTGACGGTCTACGAAACCCTGCCAGTGTACCATAACCTCCCATATTCGGTCGTGAACCTCGTGTTAATGGGTGTTTTAGTAGTGCGGTCGCCTGTTTACTACCCTAGTTACGACAGCCGTGACGTGTGCGAAGCAGATCGCGAGAGCCTGCTTAGAGGAAAGGCGAGTTCGGATACCGGAGCTGGTGTAAAAAAAAAAAAAAAAAAAAAAAAAAAAAAAAAAGATTTACAAAAAAAAAACGTTTTCAAAATTATTTGACGCTGCCATTGCTTTGTCTGATTACGACGCCCAAATATTTGTTTTTTTAATAGGGGGAGGCCATCGTTCTCTTGGAGAGACCAAACTGTGAACTCAAATAGAAATAAATAAACTAGAGCTGCTTAAATGGCTCAGTGTAGCGCGCGTAAGAAAATAGTAAAGACAGCGTTTCAGGCTCTCGCATACGCAATACCCAATGGTATACCGTACGCTAAATCTGCCTGCTCAGATCGAGTTTAGTTCTGCGTTCCGCAAAACGTTGCCGAGTGAACAGGTCGCATGACCTTGATTTAATTTGTCACAGGAGTAAAACTTCGCGTACTTATACAGTGCCACCGTGCTCCTCAAAATAAATATTGAAAGTGAACACGTTTCCAATCATCTTATTTCGAGTAAAACTAAAGTACAGCTGCCTGGTCAAACGTGCTTTTCTGCGGGGTACGGATGCTACGAGACGAGTGCGTAGCCAAATTCGATCACGCAGCCTCCGTCAATCGCCCCGTGGAAACTGCTTCTTTCATCAGTGCTATCGCGGGAAGAAATAGATGACCTACTGATGTCCAGTGTACGGCGACAACTTCAGCGATTTTTTGAAGAGTCGTTCGTCCGTCGGCGATGAACTATACGCGAAGAAGCTGAGCGTTCAGCAGATGGCCACGTTCACGCACATTGAGAGCGGTGGCCATCTCCGCTATGCACTCCTTCAACTGCACGGCGATCTGAGTCGACCGCGGTAGGTCCCGAAAAGAATTGCCGAGCTGAGCACCAAGCAGTTTCACGTAACACTAAGCTTCGCGAACACCACATCGCCCGTGCTGCGTCAGTCGATGTGACCGCCATCTTGAAATAGGTGCTCTTGCTCGGCCCGAGATCTCTCGAGAGCTTCCGGCAAAGCCCGCTAGACCGCCAACGCAAAATTCCTAGCGTTGCGTGCGCACGCAATACGCTAGCCCTTCTACTGCGTTCTGCGCTTGCGCACTCCCGACAAGCCCTTTCTTCGCACCGCGTTTGCGTCCGATCTACTAAAACTCTCGAGTTTTAGCGGACCACAAACAACAAACTTTGCGTTCGCAAAAACAAAAAAAAAAGGTCGGGAGTGCGCATGCGCAGAACGCAATAGAAGGGCTAGCGTATTGCGTACGTGGGGATTTTGCGTTCCAGGCTGGCGGGTTTTGCGGGAAACTCTCGAGAGATAACGGGTTCAGCGTGAGCATCACCTTCAAGATGGCGGTTACCTCGACTGGCACAACATCGGGACGTGGTGTTCGCGAAGTTCAGTGTTACGTGAAACTACGTGGCGCTCAGCTCTGAATTTGTTTCCGAGACATACCGCAATCGAGTCATATCGCTGTGCGGCTGAAGGAGTGCACAATGAAAGTGTTCAGCGTTCGCAATGTGCGTGAACGCTGCGACCTGCTCAGCGCTAAGCCTCATCGCGCAGTTCATCGCTAACAAACGGACGACTACGAAAAAAAAAAAAAACGCCGAAGTTGTTGTCGTGCATTGGACATCAGTAAGTCATGTATTTCTTCCCGCGATAGTATCGTTTTTCACGGGACGATTGACGGAGGCTCCGTGATTGAATTTAGCTACGTACTCGTACTTGTAGCCTCCGTACCCCACAGAAAAGAGCGCTTGACCAGGCAGCTTCGGCCTTGCTTAATTTGAAATAAAATGATCGGAAAGGTTTTCATTTTCAATATTTTTTTTTCTTGAGGAGCATGGTGGCGCTGTAAGCACGCGGGATTTAAAGCCCCCTCGTGTTTTAAAAGTAGCGCAAGGTGCGTCGACGCACGAGGCACGTGCAACGTGCAGCCTTTGGGAAGATGATGGCGGCACAGCGCAGCACTGAGCTAGATTTCAGACGCCATGTTCTTCTCAGAAGTGGCGCGCGGCACGTGTCTTGAGCATTTTCACAACAATGAATGGCGGCACTTTTCAGTTATTGAGGTGCTTTAGCGGGATTCTGCTGCTCTGGCAAATCGAATGAAGCAGATCATGCCAGATGTTCACTCGGCAACGTTTACGGAACGCACAACTAAACTCGGTCTGAGCAGGTAGTTTTTAGCGTGCGCTATACTATTGCGTACGTAAGAGCCAGCAACGCTATTAGTATCTAATTTCGTCACCGCTGTGCATGCGTCGAGCCTGAACCGCGTTCTTGATTGGCGCATGGTGACAACGCTATTTCTTTGCGTGCGCAAAAATTTTTAGGAACAAAATTTTAAATCTCGCTAATAAAACACAAAATATACGAGCGCCACGATAACACAACAAACCAGCTTGTCTCTCCGAAACGTCCACGCCGGCAACTACAGAACGCAGTCGCACGCATCGCTCGCGACTCAACGCCCAACGACACAAGCCCTCAAAAAGAAAAAAAAAGGAACAAGTCCAGGAATTTGGTTAGGAAGCGGGAAGAAAGAAACCCAGCAAGGCGCGATTCCGTGCTCCGACCCGGAAAGAACCCAATCAGCCAATCAGAACCGCTTCCTTCCCTTCACCGCGAAGCGGCGGAAAGACACGACGTGCTTTCTCCCCCAACTGTCCCTCGCGGTTCCCTCCTTGCTTCCCTTTCCGGCATTGTCCTCCATGGTGCGCGAATTCGATTGTTCTGCGGCTCCTAACAGAACAACGGACCCGAGCGAGCAAGTCCGCCCCACGACGACTGAGCACCGTTCGGCTCTAGCCCGTGTTTTTCCGCCGAGGCGAGAGGGGAGGGCAGTCCCCTCCAGCCCACACCCTTGCCCCTCAGTGGCCCCGACGCCAACCCGAGCTATGTGTCTGATTAATTGTGGCCAGGGATTTGTTCCGCAATGGCACGTCCTCTTGCAGAGAAGCCTAATGCATCAATTAAGCTAATCCGCGTTCCCGAACTACGTTCTACCCTTTGCCGGACGCAAATCCTTCATCATACTGGGCTGATCCCCGGGCTCTTCCCGGTTCCCCGTCGCGCTTTGCGGACCGCTGGTCAGCCAAGTGGCCCTAGGGAAACAACGCGGAGCTCGAAGCCCCTCTCCCTGTTGTAAACAATTCCGGAAAGGGGAATTAATGGCCGCGCGTCCCGTTCGCCCCGAAAACTCGACAAATGGCCGCGCGCGCGCGCCCACTCTTCCCTCGCAAGTTGCTAATTACGCCGAAATGGGTTCGGCTCGGATTAGCTGCCTTGATGACCTCGCCATTCAGGAAGTCCGATTTCCGATAAACGCGTTTGTCGTCTTGTTCTATCGTGGCGGGACCTTGGAGCGGAACAGCGAGTCTTTTGTCCTTCGGTGTGCGTAATACGAACGGCGGAGCAACCGGGGCAACAAGCCACTCTCGAAGCCGGTCTTTATACAGTGTCCAGTTCCCCGAGTCAGAGACGGGATTGAGTCCTGGGAAGTCTTGGGGAAATTTAGATAAGAAACAAGTAACTTCGATGTTTTGACGGATTAATACAATTCCTTAGTACACCCACACAAAAAAGCAATTCTCATGAGAAAGAAAAGAACATCGCGGAGGAATTAGTGACTGCAACAGGGCCTTCATATAAAGGGCCAGTTGCCAGTCGAAAACCACCGTGACACTGCTCGTACATGATACAAAAAACAACATGTTCGGTGCTTTAATTTAGGAAACGACAAATCTCCTAAAATAGCGTACGAGTGTTGTGTCCCGCTTACATCCTACCAAACCTATTGTACTTATTAGCAAAACTGACATACGTGGATTGGAGTCCTTCGAAAGAAGACAAACAAAAATTGATATAAAACATTTCTACTATAAAACATCATACTTCTCGCAATCGTTTACACCGTCTCGATACATTGTACTGTAGATATCCCGAAATCTCTTTAACAGTAAACGTAATTGACGTTAAGCGCGACGTATTCTGAAGTATCAACGATCAGGACACCATAAAACGTTTAATATACATTACCTATTCCTTTTTCACGTCTTCTATCTATTTGTTTATTTAATTCTCTCTCTCCCTCTTTATTTCTATGTTTAAAAAAACTAAACTAATTGATCATATGTTATCGCCTTAGATATCCAAAAAAGCTAAGCTTGTTCCAATCATGAAAAATCCGTACACTAGAAGAAAAAAAGCGTACCTTTAATTGGATTTCTTTTTCTCTTCTTTTCAGTTTTCGAAACGCTTTTAAGCTTAGAACGTAATTTGTTTAAATGAGCTTCGGTCTGTCGCCTTGTACCGGCACCGCGCTAGCTGTGCTGACAATTAGGAATGAAAAGATCTCTTCCCCGCACACACGGTCGCGATGCGGAGAAGCGTGTGCTCAGACCGAACCCAAGGCGTGCCTTCCGAGCTCCCGCGAATACGAGCCCGACTTCCTGACGTATTGACAGTGAAGCTTTCATTGTTGGCGGCTCGCTCCGCTGCAGCTCCGCTGCATATTCATGAGCACCGACGCGTGGCATTGAGTCGACGACCGGTGCTGTTTAATTTAGTTACTAGGTTTGGCTCGGCGCCTGTTCCGAGTCAAAAGAATGCCGTTATTTGCATATCAGCTGTGTCCTAAGCGAAACGAGAAATCCGCTTTTTTCGCTCCAGATGTACTACAGTTTGTTTACCTATCCCAATTGCAAGACGCGAACACAGAGTGGATTATACGAAGCTTAAGGTGTAGTTTTACGCCCCATGAAGATGTTCGAAGACAACGTTATCGGGCGGGCGAGCTGGTTGTTAATCGACATACTGAAACACGAGACGGAAGAAAAAAAGGACGAAACACAACGTCTTCATGAAGACTTGTTTTTGTTTGTTTTGTTTGTTTTTCGCTCAAAAAGCAACGTATAAAAGGTTTCGAAACCTATTTTGTGAAGTCGAATGATACTGAAATAACTGTCAAACAATTCGGTTATAAGTGTTTTTTTTTTTTCTTAGTTTGCGTCAGCTTAAAGTTTAAATTAAGTTTTCTGCATCTTCCGGGTTTTTTTGTTTTTTTCAGATCACTTCAGGAGGGCGCTGGTTGCGCCATCTGTTGTCGGCCCCGCTGTAAAATTAAATAAACATTGAAGACAACACTAAATAGTTCTAAAAAAAATCTTTATTATCAAGTTTTGTCCGCTACCCGTCATCCTCTTGGATGTCAGACCTGGGATACTGTCTTGAAATTTTTTCTCTTTCGCGTGATCGGATTGTAAGTGTACTCTTTCTGGAAACCTTTCTGCAAACTACCTACGCATTTTTTTTATGAATTTTAGTACAAGGTGTCACGGCATTTGAACCACTGTAAAATGAGCCGAGAACATCAGTCCCCCCCCCCCCCCCCCCCCCCCCCACTGCGCGCAACAATCTAAATTTTTCAGGAAAAGTGTATATTGGTGATCTTTCGTACCTTGCGAAGTTTCACAGCGTAACCAGCGTAACCCCATCCATGTATGACATGAGAATGAAATCCACAGGAATGCGAACCGCATGAACTCCATACTTTAAAATATCTACCGCAAATCACACAAAAATTGGAAGATGGATCCAAAAACTTCCCGAAAAAACAAAACAAAAAAACAATATTTTTTTTTGTATGAGGCATTTCTGGATATTGCAATTATGCTTTTGATAAAACCACATTTAAGTTGCATTAAATACTTCGCCATTAAAAATATATATAGCGTGGAACAATATTTTCGTGTTTCGATTTTCGCCCGATTTCCGTATGATTTCTTGCTCATGTATTCCTGCCTTTAGAGGTATAGACATACGCATGCTGGTGGAAGGCGGGCAAATCCTTGAAGCTTATCAGCGATTAACCTTTACCGGTAATAGGGGCAAACAGAGGAGATCTTAAGAATGTTGTGGGGCTCGCTTATTGCAATCGTGCCCCTGAGCTCTTGCAACCACTTTCTGGCTAGCATCGCCAGTTACGCCTAAAAATCCTTAGACTCCGTCCACTTTCAAGGGCTATCGAGCGTATCAACGTGGTGGAACCGTGTAGCAACGTAGTTAGTGCTGTCTATCGACGTAGCTGGTACACCATACCACCTTAGCTGGTAGAACAGGTAGAGGGAAACAAAACCTGCCCATTGCAATGTTAACAGGATTAATGTTCACTCCGTCGCGTCGTAGCGTCGTCTGCGGTCAGATTTAGTTTGAGTTGCGCTCCATTTCAGCGCGGGTTGCGGTCCATTTCAGGTTGAAGTCAGTTTCTTGTTGATAATGCAATTAATGCAAAGGTGCAAGCGAGCTGGACAAGAATTATGATAATATCCTTGGAAAAGGGGAACAATGGGGACAAAGGAAAACACAAATCTCCAAACACAGGTAGGTGACTGGTGTGCGACCGAAAAAATCCGCCTGCTCCTGGTATCAAACCAGGGACCTCTCCATTTCAAGTGGAGCGCTCTACCAACTGAGCTAACCAGGAGTAAAGCAAATGGGTTTTTTGGTCGCGCGCCAGTCACCTAGCTGTGTTTGGAGATTTCTGTTTGTCCTTTGTCCCCCTTGTTCCCCTTCTCCGGGGATTACTATCATCATCCTTGTCCAGCTCGCTTGCACCTTTGCATTAATTGCATTATCATTATAACCTTAAAATGCAGGCCGTCCGCCCATGTTGGTGTTGGAATGGTGGCAGCTGATAAAGCCCGTTTGCTCTACTGACGTCTAACCCCTTTTTAGCTCAGTTGGCAGAGCGCTCCACTTGAAATGGAGAGGTCCCTCGTTCTATACCAGGACCAGGAGGACTTTTTCGGTCGCGCACCAGTCACCTAGCTGTGTTTGGAGATTCGTGTTTTCCCTTTGTCCTTCTTGTTCTTCTCCTCCAGGGATTATTGGAGCGAAGCTCTTAGGCGCCCGTCTCCGGATTGAGCGGCGTCAACGTCGGCGTAACCACGCTTAGTTTAGCGGGAAAATCGACGTCACGTGACCTCAATAACAAATCAATTCCCCGCTAAATTTAGCGAAGAAATTCAGTTTCTCCGCTAGATTTATCGAATTCAGTTTCTCCGCTAGATTTAGCGGGAATATTGACGTCACGTGACCACAATACTAGAGGGAAATTGAATTGGTGTTGAGGTCACGCGACATCATTTTCCCGCTAAATCTAGCGAGGAAACTGAATTTATTTAAGGTAACGTGACACCAAGTCATGTGACGTCATTTTCCCCGCTAAATTAAGGGTTAAACTCAACTGGGGGAGGAGGGGAGAGGGAGGAATGGAGGAAGAGGAGGAGGAGGAGGAGGGGCATACCCTCCTTTCCGTACTTTCCTATTCCCCTGCTGAAGAGCTGCGCTCTAATTTCGCATTACAGAGTATTGTAAACGCATTTCATTTTTATCATCATTCTTGTCCAGCTCGCTTGCACCTTTAAAATAATTGCATTATCATCATAACCTTAAGGAGCCCATGAAACGAATTCTGGGCTGGGACAAATCAATTTAGATTGGGATTTCCCTACTAGCGCATCGTTCAGTGGGCCAAAAGGAAAAAGGTAGAAAGTCAAAAGCCTGACTTTGAGCACGAAAATTTGAAAACACAGCGACTATTTCGTACCTCCTTCCCTTCACAATCTCTCTGCCTTTTCACTGTGAAACATCTGCGGTCCCCATAGAGATTCACCGCGGGTCCAAACGCATGTCACACGACACCGGACCTCAATTATTCCCTTCACCCCTAAGCTGACATTGCGGTGGAAGCTACGCGCTTGCGGGGCTAATCAGCCGCCTCCCTCTTATCACCTGACCTCATTCTCTGAGCGTGGATATGCGCGAGAGAGCGTGATCACCTGGCAAAAAGTGTGGCTGGTCCAAGGAGCACGTTGCTTTTACAGCATTGTCAGCTTCGGAGTGAACGGGGTGGGGAAAGCAACTTTTGTATGAATTTTGAGCGACGGGCTAAGCTTTTAGGGGGAGAATGGCTGTGTCCGGGTACACAAACAAGAGTCCGAGCAAGACTCCCCCTTTCCGTCTTATTGAGCTGTTTGGTACAATGCGCGATTTATAAGTTGAGGAGGAAAGCTAAACAGGAAAATTTTGGAAAATCGTTTCATGACTCCTTTAAAATGCAGGCCGCGTACACCTAAGCCTTCGTTGGTGTTAGACTGGTGGCAGCTGATAAAACCCGTTTGCTCTATTGACGTCTAACACCTGGCTAGCCCAGGTGGTAGGGCGCTCCAATGGAAATGAAGAGGTCCCTCCTTCGATAATAGGACCAGGCGGATTTTTTTCGGTCGCACACCAGTCGCCTATCTATGTTTAGAGATTTCTGTTTGTCCTTTGTTCCCCTTATTCTCCTTCTCCAGGGATTATGATCATCCGTTTCTTCTCGCATTTTTCGCAGCGGCCAACGTGGCGTGCAGCACGGGCGCCGACGGCAGCTCCTCGGCGGTGAATCCGGCGTCGACGACGGCCAACCTGATCCAGTTCACCGATCTGATGCACCGCGGAAGCACGCCATCGGCCTCCGTCAAGATCATCGCCACCAAGATCGAAACGTGAGGACCGGCCCGCGCTAGCCACGCCCGACGCGCCATCGTCATCTCATCGCTTTCACTTCAGTGGGCCAACCGGTATGTCCGTAGGGCTACGTAGACACCTTCTAGAAGCTAAAGCCTGCGCGCCCGCCAAAAAAGCGGCAGTCGGCTGGGCGCTGGGCTTTGCTGCACCGAAGCTCCTGCTGGGCGGCCTAGCTGTGGCTTCGATCGGATGTACGAATGACACAGTCGTGCGCGACGACGACGACATGATTAATCGTATTACAGCTTATATAATTAGAATTCCATGTACAACTCTGACTTTTTAGGGTTTACAATTAAGTTACGACGACTGAAAGCACTTGTGGTAAATATTAGCGACAACGCCCTTTCAGCAATTATTTAACTGGATCCCCTTTATAAAACCAAAGCGCTGTTCTGCAATCACAAATATTTAAATTTTAAACATCTCTTTGACGTCCATGTTTACCACACAGCTAGAGAATATGTGAAATTGTATTTTATGCCCAGCGCCTTCCGGGTGGTTCCCTGATGGATAAAAGAAAAGCAATCTCCCTATTCTGCCTCCCCCCACAGGTTACACTGCCACTTTTGTATTTAACAAAAAGTGCAAAAAAAAGTGACGGTGCACTTCTTAATGGACGGGTCATTAGTTTTATTCAAAACAGGTAGTTTTAAAAGAATGAATCAAGCGAATGCGGCACAAAATGTGACTGACCGACCACGTGTCAGAAGGCGCTTTTGTAACAAATGAACGTGACAAGATCTATAGGTTGTCTAATGGGATAATTTACTTTTTGCCTTCGTCTCGGGTTTTAGTATGTCGATCTACAGAAATGTCGTAATTCCTTCAAAGTTTTTTTATTATTATTTTTTTTTTTTGGACACAAACTGCCGCTTTTTAGCTGGAGCAGTGTGGATGAGTGCATGCTTGAGTTGTATGGCCGCTTGCTCAAGTGTCCAACTCTTCGAACTCTGGCAGCGTAGTAGTGTCAGGTCCCCGACAACTTTTCGCTGATCACGTAAACGCAATAACTGAGCGATGTCCTGGGGTGACACAAGCTTGTTCACAACAAGTTCAGCGGGCGTAATCACACTGACGGCCAGTTGTGCTGCAAGGTGCAGTCCCTCTCGATTTAAAGCATCTGTCAGATGATGAACCCCTGCATCGTGAAGAAGTGTCTCCCCAAAGCCAAATGCTCTCTGCACTATTCACACTTGATTGTCTTCATAGCCACGAAGGCGAAGTGTACACCTACGTAGGTCAGGACACGAGTCTTGGAAGACGGAACTGCTAAATCATAGTTGGTGATGTCGAATGCAAAAGCTAGAACACAAAGCAAAACACTCTGCGCGGGTGACTCGCATGCTAAAACCAACAAAATATTTCAGAACACTTTGCAAGTGGCAGCTCTTTTTAAAAATACCTAATATGCCTCATTGAGACTATACAGCAAATATCAGAGTTGTTTATTATACTATAATCCTTCCAGGAACAATGCCAATTCTCAAGTGCAAGAGTACAAAAATAAAACAAAAAGCTGTCAAACCAGCATACCCTCGAAGAGCTCGTAACTTAACTTCTTTATAACAGGCTGAAGTTGAGCTAGTTGGTACATAATTTAGGTAAATGGTCAGCTAGAACGAGAGGGACAAACACAGACAGGGAGAAACAGAGACATACACACCGCTGACTATCAACTAAGACTTTATATTTCTTCTTCATCACTGTGACCCACAAATTCACTCCTAAAGTAATGCCAATGAATGACCCTAAATCCTTACAGTACACTAATAAATGAAAATACTGATTAAATAATATTAAATTAAAATTGAAACTAATTAATTACATTAAATTATTAATTATTAATTTTGGTCCAACCCACAGACCACCGCCGAAACATGTCCCTCCTAGTCCCTTTCACGGCGCCGTGCCACACTGCAAAAACTGCCTTTCTTTCTTGCTGACCGTGATGGAGGGCATGCTCACGCAGTCGTCGCCGGTTTGCTCAATGGCCAGGGCCTCGAGGATCTCGCGCGCGAAAGCATTCCTGTGTCTGTTAATAATGGAGACGCTACTAAACTGTGGCCTGCACCCGCACGTGCGGCAATGGGCAGCAAGGTGCCCTGCTCCCGTGCCTTGCACCGACGCCGCGTGCTCCCTGACTCTGTCGTTAACGCAGCGTCCCGTCTGCCCAATGTAGCTGCTCCCACATGACATAGGAATCTTGTATACCACACCGGTCTGGCACATGGTGTACTTATTCCTGTGTGCAGTATTGCAGGTTGGCTGGCGGTTCGTGGCCCGATTTACTTGGCGGCACATAAAGTTCCCTCTGTTCGGTGCCGAGCACACCACGCTGACGTTTTGTCGTGCAGCGATCTTTTTGAGCCGGTGGGTGACACCGTGGATGTAGGGGACTACTGCGAAGTTCGCTCGTGAAGTCTGTCTGTCTCGCTCGGTACTGGGTGATCCTCTTGAAAATTTCCTGCAAATTGCCTCACATACGGCTCCAAGGAGGACACCTGGGTACCCGGAGTCACGAAGCCGGGCCATCTGCTTCTGAAAGCTGGCGTCAGCTTGATGCAACCATCAAGCTGACGCCAGCTTTCAGAAGCAGATGGCCCGGCTTCGTGACTCCGGGTACCCAGGTGTCCTCCTTGGAGCCGTATGTGAGGCAATTTGCAGGAAATTTTCAAGAGGATCACCCAGTACCGAGCGAGACAGACAGACTTCACGAGCGAACTTCGCAGTAGTCCCCTAGATCCACGGTGTCACCCACCGGCTCAAAAAGATCGCTGCACGACAAAACGTCAGCGTGGTGTGCTCGGCACCGAACAGAGGGAACTCTATGTGCCGCCAAGTAAATCGGGCCACGAACCGCCAGCCAACCTGCAATACTGTTTGTAGAAAACACGTCAGGCGACTCCGATGTCTCGGATGGAATGTTTTTAATCACGCGCGCTCGCGACCACCTCAGCGCTTGTGCATGGCGATGGTGCCGCGAGCTAAAAGAGAAAACAAAAAACAACAAAGTGTCTAGCACGGGGCCCCTACAGGGGTGGCCTTGGTCACCCGCCGCTGCTAGTGCTGGGCCTCGGCGTTTCCCGACCACGAGCAAGGCCACACCTGTAGGGGCCCCGTGCTAGACACTTTGTTGTTTTTTTGTTTTCTCTTTTAGCTCGCGGCACCATCGCCATGCACAAGCGCTGAGGTGGTCGCGAGCGCGCGTGATTAAAAACATTCCATCCGAGACATCGGAGTCGCCTGACGTGTTTTCTACAAACTGGTGACCCTCACGTTACAGGTCTGCGTCGCCACGAGATTCGCGTTCTGACCAGCACTGCTGGTACCATCGCCGCTTCGGTTTGCGAAACGCTGCTCAGACGTTCCAGCGATTCATTGACAAGATCACGTCCGGGTCACCAGTTTGTAGAAAACACGTCAGGCGACTTCGATGTCTCGGATGGAATGTTTTTAATCACGCGCGCTCGCGACCACCTCAGCGCTTGTGCATGGCGATGGTGCCGCGAGCTAAAAGAGAAAACAAAAAAACAACAAAGTGTCTAGCACGGGGCCCCTACACTGCACACAGGAATAAGTACACCATGTGCCAGACCGGTGTGGTATACAAGATTCCTATGTCATGTGGGAGCAGCTACATTGGGCAGACGGGACGCTGCGTTAACGACAGAGTCAGGGAGCACGCGGCGTCGGTGCAAGGCACGGGAGCAGGGCACCTTGCTGCCCATTGCCGCACGTGCGGGTGCAGGCCACAGTTTAGTAGCGTCTCCATTATTAACAGACACAGGAATGCTTTCGCGCGCGAGATCCTCGAGGCCCTGGCCATTGAGCAAACCGGCGACGACTGCGTGAGCATGCCCTCCATCACGGTCAGCAAGAAAGAAAGGCAGTTTTTGCAGTGTGGCACGGCGCCGTGAAAGGGACTAGGAGGGACATGTTTCGGCGGTGGTCTGTGGGTTGGACCAAAATTAATAATTAATAATTTAATGTAATTAATTAGTTTCAATTTTAATTTAATATTATTTAATCAGTATTTTCATTTATTAGTGTACTGTAAGGATTTAGGGTCATTCATTGGCATTACTTTAGGAGTGAATTTGTGGGTCACAGTGATGAAGAAGAAATATAAAGTCTTAGTTGATAGTCAGCGGTGTGTATGTCTCTGTTTCTCCCTGTCTGTGTTTGTCCCTCTCGTTCTAGCTGACCATTTACCTAAATTAACTTCTTTCTCCGGAATTGCCGCAATCCATTGTATACGCCGTTGCTCGTCGGTTGGGAAGGAGGATATGTGGACCTTCGGTCCTCCGACATAATTTTCCCGACACGGCACACAACACTTATAAGGAATTGATCCTCATATTTACACACACAAAAACACTAGAGACCCTGGTCGCCGACAGAGGCGTCTTGTCTCCGTATTTCGAGCAGCTTTCTTGTATGAATTTGCATCGCTTGCGAGCCGCCTGCAGTCTGATAAAATTGCGTCGGCACGTCGCGTATTCTTATTCTTTTTTACATTATATTTAGCCGGTACAAGCTATAACACACTTCCGTCGTTGACGCTCAGACCGAACGCATCGGGGGATAAAGGTGCATAAAAAAAAGAGAGAAACAAAAAAAAAAGTATTTCCGCGGGCCATCCGGAGTGCTTCCTCATCATCGCCGGAGATGCTCGGCGGTGAAAAACCCCTGTTGGCTCTCCTCGCTTGTCCTTGGAGCATCGACGTAGTTGACGCAACAAAACAAAGCGCGCAGGTTTTAGCTTCCAGAAGGTGTTGGCCACATTCACGCGTCGCCATGGGGTTGGTCTTTGTTCGCAGCGCGCGGCTCAGAACTAAAGTTCCGAGATAAGAGGTTCCTATTAAAGTCCCTAGATAAGAGCTTCCTACAAGTAGCGACATAAGGTCCTTTGAACTTCTTTTATAAGCAATGACAACCAATACAAATGACAGAGCACATTCCGCTGGAACAAAATGGCGGCATTTAATTTAAGCCTCTGCTGTCCGCCACCCATTCGCTTCCTACAACCTGCACCGTCACGCAGTCGGCGCTTCAAAGAATGTCACTACTTGTAGGAAGCTCTTATCTATGGACTTTATAGCGACGTTCTATAAAGCGCCGTCTGCGTGACGGTGCAGGTTTTAGGAAGCGAATGGCGGCGTGCAGCAGAGGTTTGAACTGAATGCCGTCATTTTGTTCCAGCGGAATGTGCTTTGTCATTTGTATTGGTTGTCGTTACTTGTAAAAAAAGTATCAAAAGGGACTTTAGTTCTTAGTTCCGTTCCTACAAGTAGCGACATTCTTTGAAGCCCGACTGCGTGGCGGTGCAGGTTTCGGGAAGCGAATGGCGGCGCACAGCGGAAGACAGAACTGAACGATGCCATTTTGTGCCAGCGGAATGTGCTTTGTCGTTTGTATCTGCAGTCGTTACTCGTAGAAAGAAGTTTCCAGGGACGAACAGTTCCCTCCTCTCCCCCCATGGCTCGCCTCTCGCTCGTCGTTCGACGCGCCGGACCGCGGCTATGGTAACCGCGGTATATTCAACGGAATGCGTATACGTTTCGAAGCACCGCCTAGATGGTGTTCCACCGTTACTCCACGGAACACGCAGTTTTGAAACAAAAATCTAGATGGCGCTTCAAACGACTGGAGGCGGACTGAAGTGAGTGAAGGGGGTATAATCTCCGCGGAAGTTCCACCACTGAGGTAATCTAGGGTAACGTTAGTCGGTGATAGCAAACGCTCAGTTGACGCAGCTTTTAATATGGCTCCTTCAAATCGCAGTGTCGGCTGCGATCAGACGCAGTGTGAAACGTAGAGTAACTCGCATTTATCGTCTGTCAAGGACAACAATCCTGATTATGCTCCGTTTCTGTCCAAGTCCGCACGCAGCCGACACTACGATTCGATGGAAGCGATCAAGCAGCGCCAGAAGCGCATCGTCACGGTGCTCCTAGTCTTGGTGGGTTCTCGCTATCACCGGCTAAACCAACTACGCGCAGAATGTTTGTCTTTTTAGACTTAGGCTAGGTGGCGCAAGCTACCGCCCATTGCAAAGGGTATAGCCATTAACATCCATCCATCCATCCAGAACAGGATCCAGAGGCAATACGCCTGTTGCTGTCAGTAAGGGGGCGCTGCAGCGTTCACGAGACGCGACCACGAAAGAGGCGCCTCCGCCAGCGTGCGCGAAACGCGACCATTTAATGCTGACGTGAACTGGCGTCCCAGCGTCCCATCATGCACCTTCCACAGGCGTAAACTAGCCTCTTTGAGCGTCGTTTCTCAGCGTCTCCTAACGGTTCATGCGCACTGACAGAGCGTTTGAAAGGATGCAACGCTACGCACAGCGGAAACGTGACTTAGAAATATCTGTTGCTGCTCGCCAGGACGCTGTTCAGAACTTGAGAGCTGCGTGTCTATGGGTGACGCTACTCGATTGAATCCTTCGAACTGTAGCTTCGACTGCGGTCGGAATTAAGGTACCTCCCAGTCAAGATAATAATCCTTGGCAGAAGATAAAATTTAAGTATGTCCCAAGCCTCGCTTATAATCCCTTTCCACAATAAGATTCGGCGCTTCCCACGAGGGAGCAAGCTGTTCATGAGGCCCCCCGTAACAAGTGACATCAGATAGGCATATCATTCTGATAACACAATTCACGTTATTTTTCCCACTGTTCTATAGACCTTTGCAAAAATCGCCTTCTGCGCGCTGCGATGTTTGTCTACTGAACTGTGGAACGCCTTCTCAGCATGCTCTGTTGGTCTGCTGTGCGGTATATCGGACGCTGCGCAAGCGTCCACAGCTCCGTGACTCAGCGTTTTTCGCCCGGGTGATAGGCGATGCAAAGTTCTATACGCTGTACCGTGTAAAACGGCGTGTGACAAAACTGTCTGGATCCGAGTTTGAAGTCGGCTGTCTCGGAGCCAACGCTGAGTGGCAGATGCACCCTGGCCCCCAACAACCGGCTTCTAACGTGGATGAACGACTGCCGAGGTTTGACTAGACTACTATCTGCAGGGTTCGCTCTGCTAAAGTGGAAAGAGGGGGGAACAGCTTCCACTTAGTATATGGTCATTGCTATGGCCATCCATCTAGTTCTCAAACTATGCGTACGTTTTTAGTAGTTCTTTCGGGACGCTATAAAGTGTTTCTGATCTGACAGATAACGATACCACCATACCAAAAAGCGCGACTCCTTGTTTTTGCTTTCTCTTTGCAGCGCAACAACAAAACAACTGAGGAGGAGCTTGGACTAGTTATGCAATGCAAATACGGTGTGCGCGTGTACATAGACAACCGAGATGCTGGCGGACACCAAGACTGTGGCGTGCCCTTCTCTGCACCATGGAACAACCGGGCAAGGACGGACGTGCATTGTTCCTCCGCTTCTTGTTTCTTCCTTTTTTTTTTTCTTTTTTTTTTTTAAGCAAACGAACTCGGATATTTTATCTCTTGTTCATATTTATAAGACATCTAGGCTTCAGCTGCAGATCCCAGAGTACATAATTATATCGCTGTTAATTATAGTACCATAATGCGGAGTCGTTGGGCGAAGGATGTGGTGTTGGCTTGTTCTTGAAAGCAGAGCTCTATGAATCGGAAACGGACGAGTGCTTTTTCACTACGAGACTTCGTATGTACATATTCCGCTCTTGTAATGTAGTTACACGAAGCAAATGGACCAATAGGTATTTTTTGAAGAAAAGAATATGTTTATTAACGAAGAAAGCTGGATGCATTTTCAAATGTCGACGATGTGGAGCAAAAGACCTGCTTACGGTGTTTGTTTCATTTGAGTGATTGTTAACCATTGTAAACGTAGAATACAAAATAGCATTGCATCTTGACATACCTAAGTGGCAGTTAACAGAGCCATAAAGAAAGTTTTAAATAAAAGGTTGCTCAAAATATTGAAGAGATGGTAGTTTCATTTTGTACTCTCTCTATATGCGTGTGTGTATGCGTATTTTGATGTCCGGCAAGCTATTGCGGGAGTACATTGCAATCTCAGAGAAACAATAGTGAGGGTAGTCAGGTGGTGAATGATTGATTAGGAATGTACATAGCGTGACCCGTTAGTTTTCGTTACCAAGCGACGCCCAGAAAGCTTCGTAAATTCACACACAGTCATAGCTAGGCGTCAGCAAACTTTAAGCATCGTTCCTGTCGAAAAGTTGCCACTTTTGTAATGGCGTCACACTCTCCATTTCATCCTGGTTTAGTAAATTGTTCAACAAATGCTGTTAAAATAGTCGCCCTCTCAAACACGCTTTTCTGAAGAAAAAGGCAAATCCAATGGACGAAATATCATTGAAAAATCACTGAAAAGGGGAATATATCACGGAATATTAGAACCTCATTGTTACTAAGCAGACGAGTCATTATTGGTGCTTTCTTCCATTACACAAGCAGCTGTTCGCAGCTTCCCGAATGCCTGTTTCACGTGATCGAAAAATTTCCTGCAGAATAAAATTGTGCTAACGCGTCGAACAATTCAAAAAGGCTTCAGTGAAGTGGACCATCTATTATATCTTGCGTATCGTATGCCGCGCCAATACAAGCTTCCGGAAAAAAATATTTTTTTTATTTTTTATCGTCCATTTACTTCCGTTTTGACGTAAATAAATTAAGAAGAAGAAAACAAAAGTGTTCCCTTCACATCACGGGTATTTGTTGAGGAAGAAGGCATCATGGAGGAATTCCTGGAAGCCTACTTGTTAGGCGTACTTTTTTTCTTTTTTTTCAATAGATTCATTCTGAAAGCCCATAAATCAATAATGGCGGTCGCCATTTCTTGGGCACAAGGCGTGTGATTGGACCCGAGTCCTTGCCGAACGCTGACGCAGCCCTCTGTCCAATACAAGCTCAGAGTATGTGCCCCAACAATGGCGGACTCGAATGATTGCCCCAGAAGCTACTAGATAACGCGCTCTGTTGAAAAATGGTCTATTCATAGGTCTGTGAATAGCAGAAACTGGACCACTACTAGATGTTGCCCATTCCGCGTAGCGGTTGTGTATATTAAAGACATTTTGTTTGTTACCATGAAATGAACCACGAACCATTGACATTTTGCTTGTCACTGCGGTGCCTTGTCCAAATTTTAGCTGCTTTTCCTACGGCTAATAGCCCGTACTTTTTTCATTTATAAAAAAAACAAAAAAAAAACTGCATGTATATATGTATGCGTTGGTTTTACTTTGTTCTGCTGTTGGCCATTTAATTGTGGCGGCAATATTAATTGACAGAAGACAGTACATTTACTTCCCTGATAGCTTGACCGCCGTTTGGTTGGTTTGTGCTAAATCACACACCTTCACCGGAAAAAAAAAAGTGCATGCATGGACACATTATGAGTCTACTAAACTTCCCTTAAAAGTTGTAACAAACTTTGAAAAAAATATAAAATCTAATAATAAATGGGGGCCGATTTTTTTTTTTTCCAACTTCCAATGAACTGAGGAAGAAAAACAAGAGCGACGAAACATTTTTTAATATGCTCTCCCAAAGGTTCCCGCCTGGTTTCTGCCGTCATTTCATCACGAGAACAAGACCCTCAGTCGCCACAAACGTTCGTCCCTGACCCCCATCATCGAGGACATTCGTTTGTCCTTCCCAAAGCCTCGTGCAATCTCCTCCGTACTGATTACACGTGTGTGGCGAGCGACGGCCTTGCCGACGCAAGATGGAATGTTTCGAGATCCCGGGCGACAGCCTTCTTTGTGGAGGGCTTCCAAAACCTTGTGCCATGTCAGAATAACTGCACAAATATGTGTAGTGATTATAGAAGTAGCTAGAGCAATGTGTCTCTATTCTGTGTTTATTAAAAGATTTCTCGCCGCTCACGTTTCTTTTTGTCCAGTTCATCGGAAACGTAAAAAAGAAAAGCAGTCCTCGTTTTTTTTTTTTTTTCTTCTTCTTGTTTTTAGATTCCGATTAAGATTTCAATTGTCGCGAGTTTCAACACATCATTTCAGTTGCCATGTTCCCCTAAGCTACATCTTATTTCAGATAATTTTCGGCAATCGCAGAGAGGTATAACACACATAAACACGCGGTGCAGAAAATTGCCAAAGGCTTACGTGATGCCAGGCGCGATCACACTTTTATTTGCTTAAACTTCGTAAAATACAAGTATTTAATATACGCTTATTTGTTGCACTTGGGCTGGAAAAAAAAAACAAAAAAACTCATGACTATGATTATGGTTTTGCGATATAGGTGTTCATTTAAATCAGTCCTCGAAGCTCATACATTACTCTCATGTGCCTAGCAAACAGCTGACCAAAGAAACCGCTTGAGGTGCCTCGATCGTTCAGCGTGAAGCACTCCTATCAGCCTTTAGTTGCCGTCGACAAAATACCAGCGTCTGGGGTTCGTTTCATGGAGTAATCAAGCAGGCTTTATCTCGGTCCACATGTCGACGTGACACTGCATGTCGGTGATGAAGAAACAAATATTGGCTCGACATTAGAAGTTTTCAAAGGCTTATATTACTGAATCCAATAACGTCAACACTTGATTCAAGTTATGTCCTAGCGTTAAACACGATCGTAAGTCTGCGGATCGTAAGCAGCAGTAACAGACGGACGATTTATGAATTCGGAAATTACGGTCTGTGCGTAGGCGAGCTGGTGGAAGTTTACCATGGCGATTTTAACCCGAGACTGGAGTAGGAGGAAATGGTTTACAGTGGAAGAGAAAGTAAAAGGTTTGACGGCGTCTCTGTTGTCGATCCCTGCAACAAGGACAGACGCGGTCTGCCCGTTATACAGGGTGTCACAAAAGAAAATTTACACGTTTTTTTGCACCGCAAAAATAAACTAGGCATCGCCGAACGCTCATCCTCCGCCCAAAGGTAGCGCTAGAGGTCACGACCAGATGCCAAAGTTTCAGCCCGATCCGATAAATTAATCAAAAGTTATAAGTGATTTTCTGAAAATTTCAATGGGAAAATGGCGGCCGACGGAGTTTTCAAACACATGGGGCTCTATGGCACCAGAAACCGAAAACAGGCGGAAATGGGCTCCATTTTCCCATTGAAATTTAAAAAAAAAATCGCTTATAACTTTTGATTAAGTTATCGGATCGGCCTGAAACTTTGGCATCTGGTTGTGACCTCTAGCTCTACCTTTGGGCAGAGACTGAGCGTTCGGCGATGCCTAGTTTATTTTTGCGGTAAAAAAGACCGCGTAAATTTTCTTTTGTGACACCCTGTACTTTCTCTTACACTGTAAAAAAATTTCCTCCTTCCACCCAAGTCTCGGGTTAGAATCATCATGGTTATGAATTCCGCTTAAATAATGGGAATAACGCGGTTGGCAGATGCTTGTAGGTTACGGGTCACAACTGGGATATTTAATTTGTATTAAATTAAGCGCGATTTCATTATTTCATTTCCAGCTTTTAATGAGCTTGGATCAACCGACTACATTATATGTCATTTGCGACACAGCACTCTACTCAATCTGAAAGTAGTAGTTCATGACAGTGAGGCTGAATAAACAACACAGAAAAATTGCTTTAGCCTATTTTGTTTGTTATTGGGTCTGCATGCTGGCGTGCTGGAATGCGACCTATGTCCCAAGCAGGGCCGTAACCAGGGGGGGGGGGGGGGGGGGGGGTGTTAGGGGGTTCTGACCCCCCCCCGAAATTTTTTTCTGGGTACGTCCCTGGTCGGTGCACTGGCAGCCAGCCGATTTTAATCTCCACCTCTGCGCACGCGCAGTGGCGCCGGTCGGCTACCGGGTACCAAACCGGGACCGGTTCTCCGGTTTGCTGTAACTCTCCATTATATGCTACCGATGCACATGATTCATAGGCAAAAATAAGACAATAGACACTTTCACAATGGCCGCCGTTGTCCCCGAAACCCCCCCCCCCCCCCCCCCCCCCCCCGAAATTTTTTTCTGGGTACGGCCCTGGTCCCAAGCCACTGAAATTTGAAGATGCCAGTATAAAAAGTGTTCTTGGGGAAAGTGATTGTATTCTGGTGCATCCTCTAAAAGCACAATAACATGCTCATCGGTTCACCCTTCATAGATTGCAAGAGTAACATGCGAGTTCTGCACAACCTCCAAAAACTTACTGGACGGTTCAACAGAACAGACAGAACTACACACGAGACAAGCGATGTCGCTTAACCTTTTCTTGGGTGATTCTTTTCGTTGCACTTAAATGTTTTAGAACACACTCTTCAAAATCGTGTTAATCCATACGGGCTGCGATTAAAAAGTATCCAAATATTTTCAGATAACTTATTAATCGTGCATCAGCGACTTTGTCGCACAGGAGTGCGAACAGCTTTTACTTTTTCTTCACTTTTGAATACCGGAACGTCCATATCACTCTCAACACTTTCACGGTCATCTTTGAAACGTTTGTACCGCCCATAAGCTTGCGTACGACTTTACAGTAATCTCCATACAGTTTCTGTAACATTACGTAGATGTCTTCGAAAGCCAAGAGCAGTTTTTAAAAACAATTTACGTAAATTCGTCTTTTTTTTTTTGTGACAAATGCGGGCTACAGGAACGCATATGCACAGTACACGGTGACTCCCATTGCGACGCGCAATACAAAGTTAGCCTGGAAACTTATTGATCAAACCTCGTACCTTCAATCGATTGCATCAATGTGCTCACTGCCTCTCTGAAACCACTAAATTCATCCAAGATAACATTGTGGTATAATAATTATAAAGTATTTCCCGGGAGAAATTTCGCTGAAACTATTGTCAGAAACTCGCATCACACACTGCATTCATCCTAACAGCAGACTTGTACAGAACATCATTAATTACTTTAATAAATGCCGGAAGAAAAAAAACATGACCCCACTTGCTGTTATTAAATTGCCTGTAACATATGGGTGTTACTGTCAAGACCGGTTATAACAAAGTTGGTTAATACGAAATAGCGGCTACAGCGAAGCGATCACGATTTCCCATTCCCTTTAGCACTTCGTTAACCGAAGTTTTTTATAACGAAATAGCGGATATAACGAAGTGATTTCCAATTCCCGTTGACTTCGTTATAACCAGCCTCGACAGCATACGCCGAGTCCTGACTATTTTTATGAAATGCGGGAAATGTCAAGGATACGGGAACGAGAGGGGAATGGGGGAACGTACATAGTTCTGGTCAGGGTTGAGTATAGAAGTCGAGATGATTTAGAGTGATTTAGATCATGATTTAAATCGTGATTTAAATCACTCCTATTTTATTACGATGATTTAGATCAGACGTTTCCCACAAAAATAATCTCCAAAATATTTTTATTTACCGTTCGTCTATCATTTAATGTTTTCTATGTGCATTTGTTTTCAACATCTGGGAAACCCAAGAGAAGAGACTAAAAGAGGGACGTTGAAAGTACAGCAGATCGCCTGTATTTTGTTATTCCCAGCATTTATTTTGTGTTTATAACACATTCATTAAGCAAGACCTACAGATTGCTGAACATGATCAAAAAGCGGTGCTCTTCTGAGCAAGTCCGTGTAGAGCTTTCTACCTTGCCTTTCGTCAATTGCGTTATGTCCCTTTGTAATGAGATCAGAATGTGAAAGAAACAAAAACAAAAAAAATTAATACTTTATTGGAAGCAAATAAAAAAACGAAAAAGTACATAAAACTTATTCACTGCTTTTTGTTCTAGTATAGATATTAATTACACTATACTTTAAAATATTAAACATACAGTAACCCTTTCTTTTGCATAGTTTTGACGATCGGAAGAATTTAATTATTGACTTCCTGTTTAAGAATTACATCCAGTGTAAAGAAACTTTTTTAGCTAAAGATTTTAATTAAAAAGAAATCTTATTTACTAATTTTTTTTAATCATGTTTTTTTTTCATTTTGGTTTTGGTTGAGCTTGCTTAGCATGATTCTCTGCGAAGATGTAAAGAATAAATGAGAAAGAACCAGGCAAAAGTAAATGGCATAAGAGAGAGAATAAGAAAAGTTCAAGCAAAGAGGTACCGCTTCTAAAAGCTGTAGAAGGTTTGAGTGTTGACAAGCGGATTAATTTTAAAATGTTGTACAGGGTGTTTGCTTTGAATTCAAACAAAATAGAAAAAAAAAAGTGTATGTGTGCGAGAGGGGGTGCGACAGTTACATGGATGCCGAAGGATAACCACCACAATATTTATAATTAACTAAAATTTGTCAATTCACTTTTTAATTAACACTTTTATGAGTTATGCTGCAATTGCTACCAATTTAAACGATGTGCAGAAAGGAAATGGAATTTTAGATATTCATCTATGGGTTTTCGGAATTTTTTTTTTTTTTTTCGAATATATCACTACATATCACGGTGGGCAAGAATTGCGGCACTACTCTGCTGCATCGGGTTTGTGGATCAGGTGACAATAACACATAAAACTCATAAATTAATATCTTAAAGCCCGTTGCTACTTTGCAAATTGAATTCAGCTTAGTCTTCAGCTGACAGTAATTATACTTAAGTGCTGAACATCACATAAATCCCCTTTTAACATTCAATGATGTCAATAAACATGCAGTGAAGGTGATATTCATGCAACTGTTACCCCCCTCTTCTGTTTTAAATTATTCGAACTAAAAACTAACACCGTGTACATTACGTTGTTCAGGATCTCGCACCAGTGAGAGCAAATCTGTCAAAACGACGGCATTGATGGTCACCGTACACTTCACAATAAAAAAAGAACTTGGAATATTGTCTCCTAGTCACTGTGGTGGGGTCAAAAGGGAGTGTTGCGATGAAACTTCTGCATTTGGTCTCTTTGGTAAAGCACGATTAATATTCATTAGAAGCGGGATTGGAAGATTAGAAGCGGGATTGGAAGTTAGTAAACACATTTATTTGAAGAGCAGTTGATAGGAAGTTCTAGTGGATTGTTCCGACACTTGATGACATGGTGCATGCGCAAAGGCACGGGCGGAATATTGTGTATTGTTACCGGAACAATTTACTAAAACTCTCTAATAATGCCAAAAGCAGTGAAGGAACTGCTTTCAGTTTGTACTGTATTCATCTATCCAGATGCTTGCTAACAAATCTCTCCAAAAATAAAGAAAAATATACTTTGATGATTATTCTGTCGTTAACGAAGTCAGCAATATTTTTGCAAGGCTTATTAATTTGAGAAATATAGCGAGCCAGGGAAAGCACCTCTCACCTCTTTCCACTTTAGCAGAGGGAATGCTGGAAAGGAGGAGACCCAATCTCCAGCGTTTGCACCACTAAAGTGCAAGAGGTGTGAGGACCTTCCTCTGAAATCTTAACCCGACACCGACTATAGCAACCATTTCCACTCTAGTAGTGGCGTTACAATGGCCTGGAGGCCTCGCCAGAAATTTTTGAGGGGGAAGGAGGGGGAGAGAGCATCTGCTCGGCTCTCCGGAGTCAGAAGGGCAGAGAAGGAATGTTTCCAGATGAATCATATTCTCCACGAACTGCATCATCACAGAGAGGTGAGAGGTTTCATCACTGAATAACGGTGAAACCTTAGAGTATAACATGTAGTTTCATATGTTTAGCAAGCATAAAGAACTTCTTCAGAAAGGCACCGCCATCTTGAAATATTGTCACTTCCAGTATGGGCGAAAACATTGTTTTGCAGTTGCCATGCCAATTGAATCCATTTACGATATAAGCGTAACTGGCACCCATTCTTGTTTTGTTTCCCCTCTATTTTTTTACTATTTGCAGGTTGAAATGATTTCTTATTTTTTCGTCGCCCATACCAGATAGGTCTACCAGGTGGCTGGGGAAGAGAGCAAGCGAAAAAGGTCTATAGACCAGGCTGCAGTTCTGAAAATTCCTCATTACCAGGCTACCCTTTTAAAGCAGCATCTCTTACCAGGCGCTGGAGACCCGTTTCCCACTGCATCCAAAGCAGTTTGAGGTACACCAAGAAATGCTAGCAATACAGTCAATAATCACCGACACAGGTTTCAGTCATTGCCAAAATTGTAGAAATCTTAGTTTATTCCATACAAAAACCAAAATTATATAAACGTAGCATGACATGAAAAATGCGTTGCGGACGATACTCCAATTAAAAAAAAGGGGACATTCCAGTGAAAAAAATTCATACCGAGTGCAATCTGGCTAATGTACACGTTGATTGTTTCTTATTTGTCCCATCTGAAAAGCAACCCCAACATAAAATGGAAATCGGAGGAGTGTAATTGAGACCCATCAGTGACTTCACTCCTCAAATCGCATTGGCACGGTCACTGAAAAAAACGACGTGTGAATAACCTAATAAAATAATTCCATCGCGATGCGCAGATCTGGCGCAGAGCGCACGCTCAGATCAGGAGGCGTAGGTTTCCTGCACCTTCTGTAGGAGGGCATCGCACGTCTTCTTGGCATCTCCTAGAAGCATGCTTGTGTTTGTCTTGTAGAAGACGGGGTTATCCACTGCGGCGTAGCCCACGCCGAGACTCCTCTTCATCACAATCACCTGCAAAGGTTGGTGATGAAATGATCGTTTGCGCCTTCGAAGCTATATTTTGCGCGCAGTGTACCAGAATCCAAAAACGAGGCTTTTCGAGAGCTTCGTTTGCTAGGTATTCCTGCTAGATTCAGCTATCCTCACTAGCACCGACTATACATCAACTCAACTCTGACAAAACAGCGCAAAAGAGACAAATAAAAAAGGGAGGACCACACAGGACAGCTCTTGTTTTGTGTAGTCCTCCCCTTTTTGTCTTTGCCTGTTTCACGCTGTTTATTCACGATGAATTCGTACCAACTTGCCCAGTTGTCCATTCTACTGAACTCCGACGTCACATCACTGCGGTGAGCGGCTGTCGGCACTGCACGTCTTCAGACGCTTTGTTTTGTGTGAATTTGGCTTCCGTTCATGTGCAGTGTCCACACCTGGTGTGCGCGTATGCGGGGTTTGTTTGTAAACAGTGTGTTGGTGCAAGGTAAAACCCATTAAAACATCTGCACAAAGCAGAATTTAGATCAGGAAACGAAACTCGGCCTTCTGTTATTCAGTTGCAAACTTAAAAAAACATGAAAAAAAAAAAAAAATTTAAACAGCCTAAAATAAAGGGCATGATAAAATAAATTTAAAATGAAAAAATATTTTTACAGCTGTATTTACGGCGTGAAATGAATTTGTAGTTGGCGCTTGCAGGAGCCGCCGCCGCAAGTTACGCCGGAGCCGTTTAGCGCTGTTGCTGAAGTCCCCCAGCACCCCCACGCCGCCTCCCCCGCTGCAAGCCGAGTGTGGCGTGCCGCCGGCTGAAAACATGTTTTTTTTTTTTTTCTTTATATGTAAAAATTTTAATTTGGGGGTTTTACGTGCCAAGCCAATGAGGGGCATTTGGCACACCCAGGCGAAGGATTGAGGATTAATTTAGACCACCTGGGGATCTTTTGACGTGCAACCGAAAGTTCGGCTACACGGCGCCTTCTCCGAAATTAGCATCCGTCAGATTGCGGACAGCTCGTCCGGGATTCGAACCCGCCACATGAGGATCCGTAGGCTGGCGCTTTGCCTCTGAGCCACCGAGGCGGCTTTTCTTTATACGTGGAAAGTAATTTAAAATATTCTTTCAAATACAAAAAACAACCTTCACAAATCCTATCCAGTCGAAAAATAAAGAAATAAAAAAGTTCTGAAAAAATTTATTATCATGTGACTTATTAGTGACTCTTCTCCACGCCGCCGCCGTCAATTTCTGGCCGGCACACAGGTCTATCAAGTGGTGCTTGCGCTCTTTCGGGAGCTTCATATGGGCTCTAAAAGTTACCTATTAATCTTAGTTTTTTTTTTTTTTTTTTTTTTTTGTTGCACTTAGAACGAAGATTAAAAGGCTCGAGGCACACCTAAGCACTTCTTACAAGTTGTGAATGCAAAAGCATGCGCGCCGTTCTTCCGCTCCCGTGTTTCGTTTGCGGCATATTTACGTCGGCCTTGCGTGCACTCTCCCAGCTCTCCTCGCAGCTTTCACCTTGGAGGCTTCGTGTCACAGATGCGCTTGCGGCGCGGACACGCAGCGCCAAGGGGCGGTGGTCATTGAAACTGACACGCACGGCGGCTAATGGGAGCCTCGTCGATGCATGCCAGTCAACGGGACCGAAGGCGAAATCCATCAGCTTTACTCTGCTCCTTTGGGATCGGGGAAACTAGGTGCCGCTGTCTAGGCTTTTCGCGTGGTTTCATAGCTGGGAGCTGGCTTCACTTGGAGAAATGATTTAAGGTGCCGTTTGGTGCGCTTTAAACTTATGACGTCGGCTCGCTCCATGGGACAGTTAATGCTTTTGCATCAACTTTTTTTATAACATTTTTTTTATAACTTTCTTTTTCCATCCAGGCTGTTTAAAAAATTTTTCTTTTTCCCTTTGCGTATGGATTTGTCAGGCGCCCAAAATACCGAAACTAAGATGTGACAGGAAAATGAAAGTCCCGCCGCAAGGAGACCTCAGCCACAGTGCAAGCGGGTGGCGGGTAATCGCAAGCTGGGTGCAATACTTTTGGGTCCCATGGTTGTGACAAATGTGTGTCTCATCTTGACATCTCTTTAAACACAAAGGTTTTAGTGCCTTTTTTCCCTCATAGTATTTGTACAGTGAGTCTGAAGCAGTCAAATTCACCACCGAATCGCACAGAAAATATTTTTGCAAAATCGAATGACTCCCATGGTTCTTTTGATGATGGCAGGCTAGAAATTTAAAAGTAAATTCGTGAATTTTACGTTATTATTTAGCTAATCCTGGTGTTGCACTCGCGCCCAGACGTTGGTAACAGTTAATAACATTACACTGAAAAGGTCGCTTCTTTATTTCAGGTGCCCTCTTTTAATCCTAGTCAGACTAAAATAAATACTATATCTGACAACCAACAAAGACATACAGTCCAAGAACACATAAGCAAGGTTCTATTATAAAGGCACACTGCAGATTCATGCGAGATACAACATTCCCTAAAATGAGGTCATAAGGCATGTGGTCCCACAAGATCCCTTTTACAATTTTTGCAACAGCTGACGAGAACAAAATCAGGGCACGCCGTACCTTCTTGGAATTCCACACCTTGAGGACAGGCATGCCTGCAATGATGGAGTTGGGGTCTTCCTCGGCAGCAGAGTTGACGGTATCATTGGCACCGATCACGAGCACCAGGTCAGTCTTGGAGAAGTCATCGTTGATCTCGTCCATCTCCAGGACAATGTCGTAGGGGACTCCCGCCTCGGCCAGAAGGACATTCAGCTGGCCAGGCATACGTCCTGTTGGACAGCGAGTGAATAATGTGGGGAGGCAGAGAAGAACACAGTCTGGGTCTCTAGCCAGCAGCACAGATTGATTGATTTAATAAGTTTTAGTGGCGCAGAAGCCAAACTTGACCGAAGAGCAGCAATGACGTTACAAAGGCATTAAACAACTTTCTGCGACAGTGTTTTTGTGGTCGTAACTCAATCTATGGGCTCTAAGCATCCTAAAAACCAAACATTACATTTATGCGTGACAAATTTCTCTATTAAAACCGGTATAAAAAAGTTTATTACCTCGGAACCACCACAGACACCATAGGGTGTCTGTGGTGTCTGTCTCGTCCAATGATACCACCTGGCATTTATCTTTTGATACCAATTTTAATAGAGAAATCTGCTGCGTAATAATTTAAGGTTCAATGTTTTAGGATGCTCAGAGCACATAGATTGAGTTATGACCACACATAGACTACAGCAGAAATCATTGCTCCACCACTCCACAAGTGGTGCAGCAATCACATCACTGCTATTGAGAACTGTCCTGGTAGCAGGTTGGTTCTTCTTAGGAATTTCCAATAGAAGGCATAGTCAACAAAAGAAGCACAACTTAAGCCTCATGAAAACAAAACACTGTGCCTATTTATCTCAAGTTCCATAAGCTGAAAACAAAACAATTTCAAAATGAAATAGTATTATATAAAATAAAGCCCAATACTTACTGACCAGAGGTTTTGTTATAAGGAAATAGAAACATTTCAAGTACCTGTGTAGCAAACATAAATGCATTCCAATACTCAAGTTAACAGAGTATCTACTCTATCTGATAAAAGTATGAATGCAAAATATTGAAAATTTTATGTCATCCCTGCTCATACATGTATATGCACCTAAGACCTTACTACAACAAGCATGACTGTATTGAACAAAAAAAGCTTGTTTAAGAGTTTGATAAAAAAAAAAGTGACTGACAAAACTAGCAAGTATGACCATAAAACGGAAGCTTTTCCTCGTAAGTCAATTGTTTGGATGCATTCTAGCCCAATGGTTTAGAGTTTGCGCTGCTCAGCAGGACATTCTCACTGTTTTCATTGTCCTCCCGCCGGCTTGCTGTTTGTGTGCCAGCATGTGCATTCGCCACATACCTCATTTACAAGGAAGTTTACATTTGAAGAAACCAATTATCGCTTTTATTGTTACGTTTACGACGCAAATAAGGAGCGCAGAAGCATTCTCAGCAGAAAACAAACACCCTAAACACTGAAAAACAAAATATGCCAAATGTTTGTTTAATTTTGGAGTAAAGTGCTTATCACTTGCCCCAGAGGCTAGGTGGCAGGTGAACAGCTGCCAGCAGGCTCTTAGGTGCGTTTATATACCCCGACGCGTGACGCGGGCTGTACGTTCGCTAACCGAAGCTGCTGTGGCGTTTCTAGTTTTTTTTTTTTTTTTTTTTTTTTTGTGTTGTATTTTGTGATTTGTTATGTCGGACTATTGGTACTTGCTGCCAGAGCCCAAGCAGGAGCAATACAGCGAGAACCTGTGCGTTGACAGAGGTTGGCTCTACAAGTTACGTGTAAAGGAAACTTTGCGAGTTCAAAGTTTCCTATTTTTTTCTCCCTGCTACAGTCTCCGGTGTTAATCATCATAATTAACTATCCCCAGCCTCGCTTACACACTCCCCCACGTTTCATTAATGACACCACAGACATCGCGAATTCGCGTTCCACGGTGCGATAAGTGAGCGGGAATTCGCTATGAACTCCCCTGTCGCGGGCATGGCAGCAGAACGTGGACGCAGCGCATTCATGTTTCACAATGCGATTTTCACACAAGAACCCACTACAAACTCAGGTGTCACGAAAACCAACATCGAGCATATAGAACAAAAAGAAAAAAAAAAAACTTTGGGAACGAGTTGGGAATTTGCTTGTCGTAGACTGCAGACGCTGCAGATTCGCATGTCATGGAGCGATAAGCATGAAAGAACCAGTGGCGAACACGCCTGTCACACGCACCAGTATTGCAGATTGTGCAGTTGATGTGATTCCTGTCAGACATTGTGTGATTGATATCAGGCAGGAATCGAGAAGGAGAGAAGGAGGTGGGGGGGGTAATTTTGAAGCATTTATGTTACAGATATTCAGCCCAAAAAAAGGGGGATGCACAATATCTCGGGGGTGGGCGTTCATACGAGACTTTACAGTATACACGATTTAAAGCGTGCAGTATTTCACACTTTGCTAAAAAAACAAATGAGTAAACAACAAATTTATGTTTTAGTACTTCTGACAAAGCCACCCACGATGTCCCATTTTCGGAGATCAGACACCTACACGCCGTTGTTGGCTGAGCTGTGGCATTGACGGCACAAAGCAAAGCACCCAAACAAGTGCTTCCAAGGCACTGGCACGGAGAACAGAAATAAATGCGAGACTTTTATTGTGTTGCTCGTACTCGTCCAACAACAATAAAAGCATTTGCTTTTCCTCGGGTTTGATAGGGACGACTTACAACCAACTCGCATGGTCCTCCCTCGTGCTGCTGACGCTTGACGGCTCATCAACATGAGACCATGAAATGAAACGGAACACAGTCTTTTATCTGGCCCGGAATAAATCATGATCATTCTCCTTAGATGAAAATTGGCACTTGGTACCTGTTTTCATCAAATGAGTATCATCTGTTCTGACACTAACACAACGACATCAGTATAGTAGATATATAGTTTTGGCGCAAGATTTGCGCATTGGAGAAGGATGGCACAGCGAAAGTGGATTGGCACACAATGATGCAACGCTTCCACCCCTAAACCATGTGATCGCACGCCTCATCGACATCACGCAGCAGACAAGGGCCATATAACGCAGTGCCTGTGCAGCGCACTCGTTCGCTCGGTCTCGCCCTGGCTAGCATATGTGCTGCACAGTAAAAAAAACTAGCACAAACAACACACAGTGTGGTTTGTGCTATTGTTCCACACATTTGCGCGAAACATGGCGGGAAATATTCAGTGCTCTCTGGTCTTTGTCAGCATGATCAAGCGAACGAGTGTTTTTTTTTTTCTCATCTTAGTTTGGGTGTTTGCAGGCCTTCTAATACGAGCTTTTGATTTATCTGCTCTTCTCCCAACTCTCCTGGATCTAATAAATTAAACGAGATACCGACCTCCCCAGGAACTTACCGGCCACAGGATGGATGCCAAAGCGCACGTTCTTCCCGGCGGCCTGGAGCGTCTTGATCATCTCGGCGAGCGGGTATTGGGCCTTGGCCACGCACAGGCCATAGCCGGGCGTCACAATGATGTTCTTGGCGTCCCTGATCATGGACACTGTCTCGGCGATGTCCACTTCCGTATGGGTGCCGGTGATGGCCATTGGCTTGCCGCCGCCCGTGCTGGACGTGCCGTAGCCTCCCAGGATCACGTTGGGCAAAGACCGGTTCATGGCCTGGTCGAGTCACACACAACCGGTCGGCATAGACTCTGGCTCTAATGGCCGCCTACAGCTTCCAGCCCAACAGTACAGGGTGTCTCCCCCCAAAAAAAGTTAGTGTTTTCTTTACTGCAAAAATAAACTATGCATTGCCGAACGTTGTTCTTCTGCCCGAATGTAGCAGCTAGCGGTTCGAACCAGACGCCAAAGTCTCAGAACTGACCATTATCTTGTTCAAAAGTTGCGAGTCATTTTCGGAAAATTTCAATGGGAAAATGGCGGCCGACGGAGTCCTCAAAGACTCACGATAATGAAGGGTAAAATGTCGCATGGGATGCCTCTAACAGACTAAGCTAGGAATTCGGCTACCACACTGCAACAACAGCAAATATGGCAGTTCGTTACAACCTTTTTTTTTTACAGGTTAACACATCCAGGGCTCCCCGCATAGCTTTCGTGCCGCAACGGCCGGAACGCCGTTTGGCCTGCTCATACTGCCGTGCCCTGTACAAATTCCTCTAAGGCTAGAAAAAAAAAAAACGGGCATGACAAACATTTTTTAGGGAGAAAATCTTGACTGTTTTTTTTCTTTCTGGCTGGGATGCCAAGACACATTCCCACCCTGTGATGCGCGAGATGTCGATGTCTTCTGAACCCGCTTTTTCCTAAAAGCAGCGGAACAAGGAGTTAAATATAATGAGTTTTGTCTTAAGAAGATAGATCCTTAATAAAGCTAACATTATGTCCGTAAGTACAGCAATATTTTTCTAAGGTTCTAAACAAATGCCTATCAGCGATGTGCAACTAAGATCAAATGACCAATGATGCTACTAACAGTTGCCTATTAGATTTGCTTTCTACTAGCAATAGCTTTGCACTGCTAAGGTCCATTTCCAAAAGACTGCCCATCCTGTTTACAGACTAAATATTATTACTATGAATAGCACCAAAACACTGCCCACTCCTACAATTGTAGCCTTTTCAACCCCCCCCCTTCCCCCCACATGGGCACTGCCATCTTGGAATCACGTGATGTGGCCACAATTAGGTTGCTTCAACTTGTTGATCCAGTCTCCCCTCCGTGCTACTCTGCGCCTTGGCAGATGTGTTAAATTTGTGTTTTTCGTCACGTTTCACCAGGTTTCTTACCTTACTCCAAAAAGTGTTGTATGATACTTATACTTAGCGCGTAATTGCATTACTTAATTATGTGCACAACTTCTGCAGTTAGTTTTGTAACAAGTTTCGACTATTTTTAGCGTCGGCGTGCCAGATGCGCGTGAAGAGGCTATATGGGCACATGAATCAGCATTAGCGCTCATGCACTTTGAGTACATACATATTACTTGAAAACAGCACGAGGGTTCAAAAGTCAGTAACCTATGAGAACTCAGGTTTGCTTACTAATAGTGGCAGAACATTCACAATAGGAAGAACAAGGTAAGTATATATATGATCACGCATTTAGGATCTCAGGGAAGGTGATAAAATTACTCAGCATAAATAGCCATGCGTGTTTCCTGAAAGCATTGTGTTTTGTATTTATAATATATCGAGAACAGTTGCTTCTGATTACAGTATAAGGGAGAACTCGTGGACAAGATAGAGTACAAACGTTAAATTTGAAATTTTTTATGCTAGAAATAATAGTACGTCAACGTCAGACAATTCACTTACAATATCACCTACATCTGTTTAACGTTCTTAATCGTTTTTTTGGTAAAAAGATTTCAGTGATGCGATTGGCCTAAGCCATTTTGGAGCACCTTTTGGAGCAGCCAAAACAGTGTTTCGGAGCTAAAAAAGTGAATTTTGGAGCATATATTCTTAGAAAAAAAAATCTTTATTTTAAGTGCTGGACAAACGAAGGGCACTGTGTTGTGTTGTGACGTGTTGGGGCGGAACTCGCTGCTTGTGTTTTTGCTGCCGAGACATCCGACAAGTATACAGTGCTGTAAACGTTGCCAAAAATTCCGAAAAAAAAAAACAAAAAAAAACATTTGCTATTGTTTTACTGCTTCCCGACGTGGCAGATTTTTATAAAAAGTAAGCAAATGTAAAACAATGGATTGCAAGCGTCCCGGCTGGTGCCTCTCGTGCAATCATGTTCACATGCACATGAAGGCAACTTCGGCAGGCTTGCAGTTACACATGCTTCGTCGCGCGAGCGGAGACAACGGCTGTTCGACCGAAACCCTGCCACTCCGCTCCGTCGCCAACTGGTTCCCAAAATAGTATGCAAAATGTAACTGTCCAGCATACGACAATAAACAGTCCAGCGGCGCGTGCTTGCCAGGCCGGCAGCCGAGGTACAGGCTATACACACAGAAAAAAAGAACCTGAGCGTATCGATGCAAGACATTGCGAATCAGGCTCAAAAAGTTCTTGGGCCGCTTTGTGCAACGACTGAACTCGAGACAAACAAGCGCGCTGTGCGGGTTCAAGCTGCAGACATTGCTTTCTTTGCTTTAGCTCACTTCTCGTCATCAACTTTTTTTGTGGCAGATTTTTCCCGTACCGGGGTCCCTCTCGAAAAAAAGCTTATCGAGAGAAACCTAGGTAATCCAAACTTCGCCAAGCAGTCATTGAGTTAAAGAGGGATTTTTGTAGCAGCGTATGATTTAAACAAGAACAGGAATGTCGATGCGTTTCAGTTTAAAAAGCGCCATATCTGCAGCGACGTGGGGACGGCAACACATGACGTCGCAAAACCACGGCTACTGTGGTCGCGCGAGCGCTTCAGCTCACAAAGTAACTCGCCGCGCAAGGAACTCTCGCCGCGCGGCATGTCTGGCACTCGGCACACTAACATCGGAGCGTTTGCACAGGCCCGCGTCTATCGCTAAAAAAATATTTAAAAAAAATAAAAAAGTAAGAAAGACGCCAGACGAGATTCCCGAGACGACGAGAGCGCGAAACGCGAGACGACGGGAAAAATCATGCAAGACCGAATAGACGATTGATGCAGGGTACTTTGTGTCCGGCGGCGTCTTTTGTGCCACCAAGCTCATGCATGCTCAATTACGGTTCTCAGTTTAGTTTCGTTTTTGAAAGGCGACCAAAATTGGTCCTTTGGCGCAGGCTTGGCACAGATTAGCCACATTTTGGCGAAATGTAGCAGGATGTAGCAGGGTTAGCCCCTTGGCGCAGTTTGGCGCAATTGGCGCAGCAATCACATCACTGAGATTTGCTTGATAGGTTTATTTATGAATTCCAAGAAGCTATACCGTGCTTGGTCCCATGTCTACAGCCTTTTAATTGCCTAAATGATTTTCTTAGGATAACCACGCAGTTCATTTCAATTAATTATTTTCAACAAAAAATATTGGAGCTCCCCGCGTAAGAAACTGTCACAGACAGGTTGAAAGTGCCTGGGGTACAGAATACGTGACACCGAAAAGAATCTGTCCGCATGAAGATCGCCCGAGTGCAACGCTGTCGACGGCGAATAGGGATTTACTTTTATTAGCTGGCGACGCCGAAATCTACAAGGGGCATCGCTTCAAACCAGTAAAGAGCTTTTACATAGACTTCGACTTCATCCAAACCTTCCATATATCACTTCTTTAGCACCCATTAATTTTATTTGGCAAATTTTATGCAAGGCGGATGTTACTTATACCTTGAGAACGTCGTAAGCAAATGTCCATACAACAAATAGTCTATTTTATAAGGCCAATATTATGAAATGTTGTTAATAAGTACTTCAGTTAAAGAAATTTTCTAGTTGGCCTAAGTTGGTCTATAAAAATATTTCTCTAACTTAATTTTTTTTTTTAATAAAACAGGCCGAGACAATATTACTTGTTATATATTCTCTACTTCATTATAGGAAACTTTCCAGTGCAAAGGTCATAAAAACTTAAAACCAAACATCGAGCAGTAAACTTGTCCGGTCATTTGTTCTTCACGATTCAGTACATTGTTAATCATGTTTTCAACCTGCTTCTTCACTAAGCACTCATGCATTGTAGTTTGTTACAGTATAAGATGAGCAGCAGAATCCCTGAATTGAGCGCGAGCTATCTATCTTCGGTACCACATGGTGCACGCACAGCCAAAGCACGGCGGCAGGCAAAGAGCATGCTGGAGCGGTTGGAGGCGGAGCTGGTCCTGCACCTTATTATTTACTCATTTTTCTGGAAACTAGTGTCCGCGGGTACGGCCGTGAATGATGTCAATCCTCCCTGTGCATCAGCGTCATTTTTTCACTGCCGAACATGGTCAAAATGAACGATGGACGTAATCAGACGAATTCGGTGTTCGTGAAAGTGCTCGCAATTTAGGCTCGAAACCACTTCCTGGTTTTCCAAGTGGCTCAGTACCATTGTTTCATTCGCTGTGTGCTACAAGAAAGAAATTTGTGTCATAAAACAAGCGAAAACAGCAGGAAATAGAAACACAATCGAGCACACGTTGAAACCGAATCCAACCAAATTGAAGCAACCTTATGGCGGCGTGTGCACCAGCGCCCTCAACCCAACGGTCAGGCAACTACTCAAATGAAAAGGTCTATAGCCATGTCCAATGGGACCGTCTCCACCTGTCACACTCCCAGTAAAAGCTAACTCGTGGTGTGGAATCACTCCAAACTAGGTGGATTAAGCGAGAATTGGGGTAACAACTCACGTAATGTATTTTGGCCCCTTTACTATGCAATCCAGCAGAAATCAATGATCATAGTGCTTGAAATTCTTACAGAAAGTTAATGATGAAAAACCCGCTCCTGAGAATATTTGTAGGCAAACTTCAACAGTAAACAGTGGAAGCCCCTGGAACTGAAAATAATTTTCTAAACTCACTATAGTGTTATGCCGAAGTACTTAGAGTAATTGTTGAGGCATTGCTCCTAGACCATTTTAATTGCAAAACCAACACATGGAAAACTCTTTGGCTTGACAAAATATGTTGACATTCCCGCATCACCCATTTGCCATGTGTAGTCCCTATTTTAATTTCCTTCTCCCTGGATTTCGATTATAATGCCTACCTCATATTCAGAGACTGCTGGGTGTTTACATAACTCTCCTTACTTCAGCAATGGCACAGCCTAGTACACAAACTCCTCTTCGGCTCGGCTAGCACCGAATGGCTGCCATCAGAAAAACTGTAACCTCTATTTTCAGTTCCACAAGGAGTAATAAAATAAGCGTTAGAATTTTGGTCGGTGTCCCGCCACCGGAAACTGACCTTGCACATGATGTAGGAGAGGATGGCTCCTGAGGAGCCAATGAGAGCCCCCACAATGGTCATGAGATTGTTGTTGAGCATGAACCCTTCAGCACAGAGGGCCCAGCCGGAGTAGCTGTTGAGCACCGTGATAACCACGGGCATGTCCGCACCTGCACACGGGTCACTCACTTCAGACAACGGAACAACGCAGTACACATCCTTTGCTTTTACAAACTACTTTTATCAAAGAAAAAAAAACCAGTGAAGTAGTCAAGAAAGGAAAGTGAAAATAAAATTTACTAGAGTACCACGAGTTCATTTAGTACTTCTTGGGCAGCATGTTACGTGGGATGACACTGAGACCTATTCTGTAAGGGACAATTTTTATTTCAAGCCACAGTCTTAAAGCAGCAGCTTCGCGAAGATTACCTACAGAAGTGAAAGAATGGCTGACAAAAAGCGAGTAGCGAGGTTTCCAAAATGTTCCACATGTTCGTAGACATTGAAAAACATCCAATTGTCACACCAAAGAAAAAGAAAAGTAATCCAACAGACTCCTTTTTGCCCTTACCCAAGTGAGCCAATTGTGTCTGGGTGTCTTACCTAACCTCTGACAACAGGAAAATATTTTATAACATTTTCGGTGTTCATGTTATCAGCTATAACCTCAACAGTAGGTTTGCAGTGACCTATTTTTAAAACAACGCTAAAAACAAAACTGAAACGCAATGGGGCTCACAGTTAAGGTATCAGTGACCCGAGTGTGAGCGCAATGCAGCTCAGAGCAGGTGGAGCGAAAGCTCACGCTCGGAACCCAGGGGTCCTGGATTTAATCCCCACCCCAGCCCATTTCGATCTGAATGAGCATTGTATCCTTGCATGTTGATGTGATCATTACTAACTGATGCATGCTAAATACAAAAAGTTATCAGTTATACTCCACTAGCCAAATTAGTAGTCATGCGCAAATAGTGGATTTTGAGTTCGAAGAGGCTATGAAACCAATAATGGTTTTGAATAAATATTTTCTAATCAAAATCTAAAACTTTCTTCAAGCCTTTCAGTGCCGTTGCAACATGCTTAAACGAAAACCCAGCTAAACTCGTGAAGGAAGCTTCCGCTTGTTTTTTTATAAGCTAATTTTAATCTCACTATATTTATGAACTGTAACCTTAGGACATCTGATGCCTTGGGATGGTAAGCAAACAAAAGATTTTGCATATAATTAATTTTATAAAGATACCCCAGCTATAGACCTTTGCGAAAAGAGCTCCCTGGCCGCCACCATTTTGCGACTCGAGCGACCCCTATCAGCCAGAAATTTCTGCCACTCGCCTGAGCTGTGGAAACCCGGTCAGCGCGACTCCCCACCAGCATTGTGCATTTGGAGTTTGCTGGCTTTCCTTGAAAGTCTTTACTTTATTTGGCTGTTCAGGATGATTACATGTTTTGTGTTATCTTCCACTTCGAGAATCAGGGAACACCAGGGAACATCAGGGCTCATAGCCTGCTGGGCCTTCGCAGGAAATTAACGAAAAAAGCAAACGTCAGGCAGCCCGCGACGTGGGCCGTTCGACGTTCTTCGAGGATTATTTCCGTTGAAATAATCTCCAAAAAGCCTTCCCGGCTATGTTCCCAGTCTTGGCAAGAAATCTCTGATAGGGTCCAGGGTATAGGGACAGACTAGAAACGTTCATTCATTTGCTTTGCTGCTGTGCAAAGAGGCACCACTCTTCAAACCGTGCCCCAAGACAAGATGGATTCCGTCCGACCGTCGTGAAGTGACTATCGTTGCCACCGTATATAGGATATGCTGTGTTATTTGATACCTCAAATCCTGTTCGGATAATGCGGCACCATGGGGTACGTACGATATATGTTTGACGTTAAATTTTATGTTGTGAGCGGGAAATACCCATGCAGTTCGGCTATCCTGTGGTGTGTTCAAATATTTTCGGCAGTTAGGACCTTTGTAGATTGACATGGTGCCGTAAAAAAAATCAACATAAAATGAAACTAACATTCCAGTTGCATTTGTTCTGTCGCGCACGGACTCACCAAAACAGCTTTCATTTGTTTGTTTTCGTTCTCAAAAATAGTGCAATGCTTTCTTAAAAATATCGATATATTCGCTTCGCCATAAAACAAGAAAAAAAAAAAGTGAGGCAATTCAGTTGCCACCAGCGTCCGGAATTGCGCCTACGCAGGCTGCCACAGCCTACTGTCGAGGAAACCCACAGCCCAGCGCAGTTGGGCAACACTGATGTACACTCTCAAAACCAAAGACGCACGCTGTAAATCACTTTGTTCAAGACTGCCGCTGGAAAGGTCTATACCCAATTTAGTAAATGTGCAAATCTCACTATTGCAAAAAAGTTTTTAATCCCAAATTAAAAAAAATTGTGAATACAGGTTGTCAGGGCATCTCTGCCTAACATGTATTCTTGCATAACAGCCACAGTTTAATTTTAAAACTTTTACTGCAATGAAGATATCAACATTTACAATGTTTTTGTTTCTTTTCAAATACACCAGGCGTGTGCACGCACCATCCTGCTTTGGAAGCGCTTTTCTCCCAGGCCCGCAATTGCGACATTCAAACTTCTTCAAAGTATTGATCGCGGTGAGTTACCCCGTTCAGTGTGCTCCATCCGTGCACCGGAGCACTGCGCAGAAGCACTTGCGTCTCCACAGTGCACCAGTGCTCGGTAAGCGGCGCACTCAACAGCGCTAACCCGCAGTGATCAACACTTCGAAAAATATGAATATCGCAGTCCTACTCAAAGCGAATATCAAATAATGTATTATTCGAACGTACTATACAAAATTTTGAGTATTCACACAACAATACAAATTACTCGTCTGCAGCGGAGCCACCAGATTACCTTGATGCTGCCTAAACATCCCTACAACTGCTCTGATATGCGACACCGGTATAAACTAACTCAAGTAATAAAATTAAAAAAGTTCTCAGAGATGCCGGCGGTATTGCAGCAAGCCCACTGACCTCCGATGGCAGAAGTGAGCGTGAATCCCATGAGTGTGGACAGTGCAGCCGTGGTTCCCAGGCAGCCCAGGCCAACCGCCATGCTGTCGTCCATGAAGTAGTAGGCCATGGCACCAACGTTGGCTGCCAAGAGGCCACTGTTGAGCACGTGACGACCAGGCAGCAGCAGGGGAGCGGAACTCAGCAGGCCTGTTCCGTTCAAGACAACAAGAAAGCGAGAAGGCTAAGTCAATAGGCGTGATACCCAACTCATCAATCTCCATAGCAGTGGTTCTCAAATGGGGATTTGCGGACCCTTTGGGGTCCCTGGAGAACTTCCTGGGGTCCCTGAACCCCTCAACCTTTGGTAAAGCTGAGCAATTAAGCTTTTTATTTTATTGATGCTGGCTGTCCCACAAAGTTAATTAAACTAAACTGTTTGTGCTGAGTGAGTAGGGCTGATTATTCTTCAAATCAGAGCTTCAAAATGAGTTTGCATGCATCTTTTTTCTTTACCCTTTTGTCATTGTAATCATCTAATAACCCCTCTCCCCCTAGGTGGATGGGGGTCCCCCATAACTTTTGTCAATCCAGAAGGGGTCTTCAAAACATCAGTGGTTGAGAGTCACTGCTCCATAGAATGCCCGCATCAGAGAAGAATGCCCGCATCAGAGAAAAATGCCCAATTGCTCTGCATTTCTCACTTGCCGTGGCAAACTCTGGTATGCCAAACCAAAACGAGCAATGGGAAGTAACGGTAGATCTGTCACATTTTTCTGGTAAGTGTGTTTCTGATATTGCCGTGCGCGCAGCTGGCCAAGTAGGCAGCGCGGCTGTGGCTTAACGGTTATCATGCTTGCCTCCCACACGAAGAGCCAGGATTCAATTCCTGGCTTTTATTTATTCTTGCAATTCAGTGTTCTGGTATATTCGAGAATCTTGTTGCTTGTTCGAGGTTCGAATGTTCTATGCACCAAACCTTCTACGCCGATTGTTCCAGAAGCCCACGCATGTACAGGGTGTCACAAAAGAAAATTTACACAGTCTTTTAGTGCAAAAAATAAACTAGGCATCGCCGAACACTCATTCTCCGCCCAAAGGTAGCGCTAGAGGTCACAACCAGATGCCAAAGTTTCAGCCCGATCCGATAACTTAATCAAAAGTCATAAGTGATTTTCTGAAAATCTCAATGGGAAAATGGCGGCCGACGGAGTTTGGACATGGGGCTCTATGGCACCAAAAACCGAGAACGGGCAAAAATGGGCTTCATTTTGCCTTGGACTTGGGTTTGGGCTAGAAAAGAATAAACAGTTGTTAGTCTGCACCCATTCGTGTTCGTTGTGTTTCCCCTCATCTCAATGTAAACTCATCCTTTTCCTTTCAATTTTTGGTCACGCATTTGTTCTGTAGAACTTCGCAGCGCAGCACGTCTATCAATTCATTTTCCCATTGAAATTTTCAAAAAGTCACTTATACCTTTTGAGTAAGTTATCGGATCGGGCTGAAACTTTGGCATTTGGTTGTGACCTCGAGCTCCACCTTTGGGCGGAGAATGAGCGTTCGGCGATGCCTAGCTTATTTTTACGGTAAAAAAATGAAAGTCATTTACAACTCCCTGTAACGCCGAATTAGAGCGCAGCTCTTGAGGAGGAGGAGGGAAGGGTACTGAAGGGGGGGGGGGGTCATGTGACCTCGGGGGGTCACATGACCTTGACGATGACGATCCGATGACGTCGATGACGATGCGGATGCCAATGACGTCATCAGTGATGATGACGATGACGATGCGGATGCCGATGACGTCATCAGTGATGTCACTGATGACGTCATCAGTAATGATGACGATGACAATGAGGATGCCGATGTCACCAGGTTGCATGCAACCTGGATTGCATGCAACATGTTAAATACAACTCGTTAAATGCCAGTTGCATGCAACCAGGTTGCATGCAACTCCTGAAGGAACCCGAGGTCCTCCCGAAGGAACCCGAGGTCCTCCCGAAGGAACCCGAGGTCCTCCCGAGGTCCTCCCGAGGTCCTACCGAAGAAACCCAAGGTCCTCCCGAGGTCCTCCCGGAGGGACCCGAGGTCCTCTTGAAGGACCTCGGGTTCCTTCGGGACGACCTCGGGTTCCTTTGGGAAGACCTCGGGTCCCTTAGGAAAAATTTACCCATAATGCACCGCGCGGTTACGCCGACGGCGACGGCGCTCAAGCCGGAAACGGGCGCCTAAGAGCTGCGCTCGAAAAAGACCGTGTAAATTTTCTTTTGTGACACCCTGTACATAAACGGCTCCGCGTGCCGAGCTGCATGCCGAGCCGCGAGTGGTCTCACCCCAGAGCTTGATCCTGCTGTTTCGCCGACATCAACGCCTGCAACGCTAGAATTTCTCTATTTTGTTTTAAGCACATGTTGGCCCCATTAAACGTTTAGTTTCTTCAGACATTCGCCGCCTCATCATTTGTCATTCGTGACAATATGTTGCTACAGGTTCCATGCTGACTAGGGTGCTTTAGTACACACAAGACCGGCTCCATTGTCCAATCTCCCCACCCTATGTGATCAGAAGCACATTAAGATGACAGTTTGAGATGCACCGTCATGGCAGGACAGGGTTAATAATGGGCAGTACCTATGTGGTTCACTGGGAGTGATAATATTTATTCAGGGTCATTTGAGATGGTAGCTGTGAATAGATGAAGGGTTAGAGGTAATGCGAGGTGCATAAACTGACACAAAGAGGGGAACACAAGCACTACCACTTGCATGTGCCATGATCTTCACCCTCTGCCTCAACCACCATTCGAAAAAAAAAAAAAAAGATTCCGTTTGTATTTGTATTCCGAGACACTAGCTGCTGCTTTTGACGAAGTATCTCAAGGATATCCCATTACAAACAAATATATCTCAGTATCTGTATTTACTGTTTTGACCTGAAAATACATGTATACAGCAGTATTTGTATTCCCAAACACTTTTTGCAGTAGTCTCTACCCAGCCCTGTTTAACCCCAGCTAGCACACATCCTGTCAATAATGCCATACTTCACTCATTTATAAGGTGACAGCGTGGTGAAAGCCACATACTCACTAAATCAGTCACACTTCACATCTTTTGCCACGCAATCACGCTCCCGCTCATACCCTCAGCGAGAGAGAGCGGTCAGACGAGAGGCAGTTGACTGGTCCAGCAAGCATGTAGCACCCGACCGTCAGCTATGGGGTAAATAGAACTTTCTCCGAGGGGCCCTCACTCACCCTGCAGCTTGCCGTAGGCAACGAGGGAACCGCTGAAGGTGACTCCACCGATGTAGGTGCCCAGGAAAAGGGCGGCCTTGATGACGTTGGCAGCGTCATCCGTGGCGAAGGTAGAGTAGTCCACCATGTAGGTGGCCAGGCAGGTGAGCACGGCAGCCATGCCCACCAGGCTGTGGAAGGCCGCCACCAACTGAGGCAGGTCCGTGATCTCTATCTTCTTGGCCACCAGTAGCCCGATGCCGGCACCTGGGGTGTTGCGGGAGCACGCACAAGAACGCAGAGTAAAGTCAAATTTGGAGGCTTCAGGTGCCAAACCCAATGAGTGGTATTTGACCAATACCAGCTACAAGACAAGGCCATCGTTAGTGAATCCCTGACCCGCCCCAAACAGTAAAGGCGCCGACAAGAATGCGTCGAAAACTGGCAGACGTGTGCCTCTGGCGTCGACGCATGCTAGTGTCGCACTCGTTGCAAGACACTGCAAGGCATGCTATCAGTATCGCTGATGTGAGGTAGGCAGTGCTGCGTGGACCCACTAGTGACGACCTTTGGGGGAGCAAGGCGAAGGCCTTGTCCTCTAGGTGATATTGATCTGGCATGCCCCAGCGGAACCAGTCATTTTGACCACCCGGGGACCTTTTGATGTGCAACCATAGTTTTGGTTACGGCACATTCTCCGCAATGAGTCTACGTCAGATTGCGGGCACCTCGTCTGAAATTCGAACCTGTCAACCGGGGCTCCGCAGGCCGGCGCTTTGCCTCGGGAGCCATGGAAACGGCTGCCAAAGTGACCTCAAGAGAGAGACCCACCTCCCCCCATGCAGGCGGCCACCTGCACGGCCAGTTCGGGAGACAGGTCCAGGGAGCCGAGGGTGGCCGCAATGCCCGAGGAGACCCCGATCATGCCCAGGGCGTTGCCCAGGCGGCTGGTCTTCTGCGAAGACAGTCCCGCCAGGGCCCCCACACAGCACAGCGACGATCCCAGGTACATCATCTGCTCAAGGTCCGTGCAGCCACTGCTCACCGCAGTGCCATATGCTCCCAGGAAGGCCAGGGCTGGAAAAACATATCTCTTAGTTTGAAGATTTCTTATAATGCCACCGCAAAAATTGTAACTTCTGAACAACTGTTGTTGACAGAAATGAGACAGCACAAGTAGTTTCCTCGATTTCCCTTTCCAGTGTTTCTGCAGCCTAATACGAGTACGGGGCCTGTAAGACGTCTCCAATTGGTGTATCTAGAGTACGTCCCGCCCAGGCATCAAAAATGGACCCAAAGTGGCAACAAATGACGTTGCAAAAGCTGGAGTGTCGTGATGCCGGATGTCGCGATCCTGACTGTTCGGCGTTGAAGTACCGTGTTTACACAATTGTAAGTCGACCCCCCCCCCCCCCCCCCCCTCACTGCATGTCAGCAAAAACAACAAAAAAAAAAAATTTAGTGGCACATTTTGCAGCGGACTTATGAGAACGACAGAGCATCTCTTTCGAAAGCCCGGCCTCTAGCGCGTGCCCAATGCCTTCTGGCGTGCTCCAGCTGCGCATGCATGCACAAGGTGCATGAGATGCTCAATCGTTATCGAAGCTAGGAAGCTTGCGTTAAAGGCGGGACAACTGAAGCTGCTCCCTGTCGTTCTCACTCTGTCTGCGACAAGAGACTACTTTTCGTCTGCACTGGTGCTGTCCTTCCTGTTGTCATCGTCGTTCCTACGACCATGACAACGAATAACGGGACAAATGATATCAGGTAGGAATGCTCATAACTTTGTAGAGGCATACTGGTCATAGTCTGGCCTAAGTATACTCGCACAGACCGCCACTGATTCAGAAGCTTCCTTGTCGCAGTGAAATTGTGAGGATAAAAGGGGCTATCTCTTTCAGTCTTGCCTTCGCAAAGCTTGGCGACGTAATTGTGAGATCAAAACCACCCGCCTGATGACAGTTGAGCGCAGCTCATGGATTGGACACAAGAACTGCGTGAGCACTCGACTTCAACTCAAGCAGTGGCTCGTGTCCAGCCATTGCGGTGATGACAATAGCCAAACTCTAACAATGCCTGGAGCTCAGCACACGTTTTTACTTTGCCGACCCTAGCGTGGCTACGATTTACGTTGGCGGCATAGGATAGGCACCAAGTTATGTGGCCGCTTGTTCTGGCTCCGAGTTAGGGGGATGAAAGATGCTCATATTTCTCCAATTTTTTTGGCGACTGCCATTGCCTAGAAAGAATAAACTAGTTAGCAAAAGTATAAAAATCATTGCACAACTCCTTTAACGTCCTGCTCTGGAGGAATGCTTTCCCTTTAGCACTTGGATGCACTGCAGCGAAGCAAAATAAGCAAAATTGTGACGCTTACTTCGAGGTTGTTGCTTCACTGCAATACACAAGAGTGCGGTGAGAAGCGCACTCAACAAAGTAACTTACACACCAGAGCAGACTAGGAACATAAGAGCCACTGCAAAAATTCCAACAGTACTGTCAGTGTTTGACACTGAAAGAGAGATCAAATAGGAGAGTATGTTGTTTGCAGCTAAAACTGAAAGTTCTGAAAATTCACACAAGCCTACCATAACGATCCGCAAGTGTAGCAGGACCGGACCAGAGCTATTTTCAGTATTAATAAAGTGAAACTAAGTTTTGGCACAATGTTGGCACAAGTTCCTCTCATTTGGGCTAAATATAGCAGGATGTAGCAGTGTAAGCCCTTTGGAGCAGTTTGGCACAAATGGCACAGCAATCACATCACTGTGATTTTGGCGCAGCTGGTTAAGAATGATCTTTTTGAAGCTTCAGGAGTTCAAAGGACTGAAATGGTACTAAGGTTGAAAGCTGGGCTAGTTGGTGATCGTTGTACATAATGGAATAAAACAGCGCGAAGATAGAAATAGGAAGAGACACACCAGACAGGACAGAGCGCTGACTCGCAACTACGGCTTCTTTACTCAACGAAAAAGAGAAAGACAAAGAGAAGGAAAAAAGATAAAAATATACAGGAAAAGAAGAAGAAAAAAATGAAGAGAAAGGAGAAAAAAGACATTAGTGTACGCAATCACACGCGCACCTTTCACCCATGGTAGCAGACTACGGCACGTGCTGGACCCTCATTGTCAACTTCAGGAATTCCAGCTCCTTGCCTGACAACGCCACTGATGCTGCGCTGATACACTTTTTTCCTCTGCTCTGGATGTGGAAGGCCTCCAGCACCTCGCGTGTCACTTTGTCCCTGTGTCGTCCCAAGATGGTGGTGGCACTAAAAAACGGCTCGCACAGGCACTCTTTACAGTGAACCGATAGGTGTCCTCCCACTGTCGCTCCGAGGGAGTACCTGTGCTCGCGGAGCCTTTCATTCAGGCACCGTCCCGTTTGTCCCACGTAGGTGGAACCGCACGAGAACCGCACAGTATCCCCCTCTCGTGCGGTTCCAACTACGTGGGACAAACGGGACAGTGCCTGAATGAAAGGCTCCGCAAGCACAGGTACTCCCTCGGAGCGACAGTGGGAGGACACCTATCGGTTCACTGTAAAGAGTGCCTGTGCGAGCCGTTTTTTAATGCCACCACCATCTTGGGACGACACAGGGACAAAGTGACACGCGAGGTGCTGGAGGCCTTCCACATCCAGAGCAGAGGAAAAAAGTGTATCAGCGCAGCATCAGTGGCGTTGTCAGGCAAGGAGCTGGAATTCCTGAAGTTGACAATGAGGGTCCAGCACGTGCCGTAGTCTGCTACCATGGGTGAAAGGTGCGCGTGTGATTGCGTACACTAATGTCTTTTTTCTCCTTTTTCTTCATTTTTTTCTTCTTCTTTTCCTGTATATTTTTATCTTTTTTCCTTCTCTTTGTCTTTCTCTTTTTCGTTGAGTAAAAAAGCCGTAGTTGCGAGTCAGCGCTCTGTCCTGTCTGGTGTGTCTCTTCTTATTTCTATCTTCGCGCTGTTTTATTCCATTATGTACGACTGAAATGGTGATTGCAAAACACACCAAAGCAGACAACCAAAGCCTTGCCTTGCAAGGTTTTGGTTGTCTGTATGTTAGTATCTGTTTGTGTCCTGAAAGCAGGCAGAAAAGGCAATGGCACTACTTTCTCAGGATCCAGTGACTTGAGGCTGCGTCAGTGTTCAACTCAGACAAATTAAAAAGCCTGCAAAGTGCTCCTTTAGAATGGCAACGAAATCGCCATAAAAGGTTCGGCCAAACGACGGGAGAGACGTGGCAGCACCCACCGGGAATGGCGTAGAGGTAGTTGTGCTCGCTGGGGTCCGTGGGCCTCCGAAACATGTCCAGCATGCGCTGGGTCACCAGGAAGCCCCCGAAGATGTTGATGGAGGAGATGAAGGCGGCCGTGGCTGCCAGTCCCTGGGGCACGGTGCCCGGTACCATGCCCCCGCCCATGAGCAGGAGACCGCCCACGGCCGTGATGCCGGACACCGCATTAGTCACGGACATCAGCGGAGAGTGCAGGGCGGGGGTCACACCCCACACCGTGTGGTACCCTGCGCATTGCGTGCAAGTGCAACAGTGAGACGCCTACTTACCAACAAGCCGGCGGCGGAATCTGAGACTCGAACGATAAAGTGAGGGGGCAGATCACAAGTTCTCTCTTTGCTATAGTGTGAAATACAGCATAGGTTAAGACAGGGGTTCTCAAACTGGGTTCCGCGGAACACAGGGTCCCGCAAGCTGGTCTCATGGGTTCCGCGAGCATTAAAATTGCAGTGCCCCCCGCCCCCCTAGTTTAACCTTCTACGGACTGAGCCATGAATCAAGCTCGTGTTGCAGGCAATGCACCCTCACTTTTCGCACTAATATATTTTACATTGTGCCCCACGTTAACCCCTCTGCCTTCCCATTTTGTCTGTAGTCCTGCATTTTATGTATTTCTCTCAATGCAGTAAACTCTTGTTCACTATCTAAATGCCTTTATTGCCCCGTATTTTCGGTTACCAACAAAGGGGCGGTGGGGTTCCCAAGGGGGGTGGGGGGTTCCTTGGGACTTTTTGAGGTTTGCTGGGGTTCCCTGGCACGAAAAAGTTTGAGAACCCCTGGGCTAAGGTAAGACTAAATACATTGGGTGTCCATGATGGACCCTACTGCTGTAAAACGAGCCGGGAAATTGAGCGCCTGCACATAAAAAGTTCATATACTTTCATTGAATGTGCGTTCAGATGGTGCATCTGACCTGCTAAAACTTCATCTCCCAATAGGTGCAGCGATCAAACAACAAAGTGCATCGTCTGCTCGCTGTGTCTATTGGAAAATGGCGCCACAAATCACAACCATTGCAAACTCAGTCGTCTGCGAACACGTCTGCCATTGATACTGAGAAGTTTGCCGGTCTCATTTTGCGCAAGGGAGCTACACCTTAAAATTTCACCAGGTAAAATGCACCACCTAAATGCATATTTGGTGAACACTTGAGCTTCCAATATGTGCAGGCACCCTTTTTTCCAGCTTGTTTTAGAGTGCTAGGATCCTTTGTGGACACTCTGCACATCTATCTTAAGCTGATGGCCAACATTTTGTCATGAACTCATTTAAAACAATTATGCGTTAATCTCAAGGGTCAACGAAGAAAAACTGTGATGGAAGCCTTTCCAAAGCACTGCATGCTTCTCCTTATTCTGTGCCAAAATTTTGCTATTAAAAAGATGACCATACCAGATTCTCAACCAAATCAGAGAAAAATTATTTCCTTTATTTATAAACTCCTAACCAATACGAAGACTTTGTCATGACTCATTTAGGTGAGGAAGTCTAACTCTCAACTTCTATTCCTTCCCTTCACGTGCGATGAAAGTTTAGCAAATGCTTATCTCGATTCAATATTATTCTGAAGGATAACATGTAAACAATAGAAATCGGGAAGAAGCGTGGCATCGAAAGACAGTAAGAAGCTTCTCCTCTCCAGCATTTGCTCTGCTAAAGTGGAAAGAGGAAGGATTAATTTGTCACCAACTAAAGACAATCTCACTCGTCTCATCTACCAGCATCTCACTTACCAACGATCCCGGAGAGTCCGAAAATGGTAGTCATGGTGGTGAAAGCCGGATTTGGAGACACCACACCCAGGCCGACAATCCCCGCGAGTCCTGGAACGAGGCACGCAAGCAGAGGTAACAGTCACACAACCTGCAAGCATTATATTACTCGCATCTATCAAAATTATTTTCGTTATACAGTTCAGAAGATACCATTTTGAACATTAAAGGAAAATAATCAAAACCAACCGACAGAAAATGATCCAAATCACTTCCTGTTAACTTTAAAAGCACCACGAATGCCGAAAAAAAAAAAAAAAAAAAAAGTCCCTTATCGTGTTTTGTTGATCGAGTGACACTTTCTATAATGCTCGGAACAAAGTCACCGACGGCTTAAGAAACGCAGGGCGTGGCAAGTCCTCAGCATCTTATTACTGTTTCGCAGCCAATGAGATTGTGGCATTAGCCGGTGAGGAGGTCGAAGAAGGAATCACGAACCAAAAAACTGCCAGTGACTATAGCAGTGGTTTTCAAGCAATGATGTTTCGGGGACCCATGTTGAATCGGCTGATATGATGGGGGACCCCAACCACCGCAAGAGAGGGGAGCTATTAAACTATTTCAATGACAAAAGGGTAAACAAAGAAGACTAAGGATTTGCAAACCTACTTTTGAGGCTCTGAAATGAAGAATAGTCAACCCTACTCTTTTGGCACACACGGTTTGATCTATTTAGCCTTGTAAAACACCCAGCATCAATAAAAAAAAAACATTTTTTGGTTAGATTGGCGGTCTAAGTTTTCGGAGTCCCCCAAGAAGGCCTTTAGGGACTCCGTAAGGTCCACAGACCCCCATTTGAGAACCGCTGGACTATAGTAAAATAATGATGTCGGATGCGGAAGATGCATTTACCTGCGGTGTAGAGGAAGGAGTCCTTCAGCGTGGCCTTGAAGTAGTCGGGTACTGCGACTTCCTTCTTTGCCGCCTTAGTTTCTGCGGCAAGGGGGGTGGGTGGCGGAGGCGGTGCCGCGACCACCTTTGGCGGTGGAGGGGGCCACAGGAGCTCGCCGTCCTTCAAGACGATCGAACCGCGAATCACTTCGTCATTCAGGTCGATGTGGTAGTGTCCCTTTGGCCCTGCAGCAGGGAGGGTTTGGGAAAGCCACAGTAAACATACTGCAGGGAATGAACCACTTGACAGTTCCTGCCCGTTTTGGCCTGGATAAACATCATACTGGTGTGCGGCCATGTTATCGTTACTCTGTAGTGCATGTTGAAGAACCCAGGTTAACAGTCGTACTGCGCTAGCCAAATCACCTGATGTCTAGGTCCCCATACAAAAAATCTTCATTTCAAATTTCATCGAATGTTTAGCAAGCTTTCGTTTCTGGTTATGGTGCTGTATCCAATTCAAGGATGTCCACTGCCAAAGCCATTGTCCCAGAAAGTATTAGTAAAATAAGAGATATGCGAGAGGCTCCAGATATAAATGGGGTCCTGATATAAATAAATGCTTCTAAGTGATTGTGGCAGCATCTGCAAAAAGCTATAATGTAATCTTGAGCTAAATAGTCAGTCTGAAAGTGCTAGAAAAAATTAGGACACACCTGCTCAGAAGTTTTAATGTAACTGACTAGCAACTACAAACGAGAGGGACAAGCAAAAGAGACATATTATGGCATACAAACCATGTCATTCATGTAATAAAATTCAATACTGAATTGCTTTGGCACCATTCAGTTAGCCTTCAAAAACTGCAAAATTGAAACATCAGTATAGTAAAATGTCTTCGAAGTGGATTTGAAACAAGATAAAGTAAAATAAAATATTTTGCACAAGATAATGATAGGGATAGTCTCACTGCTGGTTAAATAAAACAAAATTAATAAAGAGCTTGCCTGTGAAACATGGCTACTCGGTGAGAATCAATTACCATTCACTCTTTTAGTTATTTTTTTTTATGCACAAAATGTAGGCTCAAAACCAAAGTACTTCCTTCCAAAATTTACATGATTTCGATGCAGTGAGAAAAGAAACTCCTAAAAGTTCAACCCTTTCCAAGAGAACATAAGAATGGTTTCATTAAAACCAAAGCAGCTTGAATGTTGGGTCATAACTCATTAAAAGTTCAGTCAGAGCATTCTACACTTTGCGTCACTCTATGTGCAAGCAAAGCCGAAGCAACAGACACGAGCGTGTTGCAGTGAAGGGTGCTTGCACGGGACGAGCGTGCATAATTGAAGAGGCACTGAAAACCCGGAGCTTATTCTTGTAGCTTCCGCTATGCTCGCACTTAAAAGGTCGAATGGAGCATAGTCGCTGGCTACGCATCCACACCGTGTCTATTTCCTAAAAAATCCCGACCCACTCACCAATGGCCAGGAGGAACTTGGAAATGTTGTTTGCGTACAGAGTTGACGACTGCGTGGGCATGCGACTGGGGAGGTCGGTGTACCCAATGTGCACCACCCCGTTGTGGACGTGCAGCTCTCCTGGCCTCGTGGTCTCAACGTTGCCCCCCGCCTCCGCCGCCATGTCTACGATCACCGAGCCAGGCTTCATAGATTCCACCATTTGCTGGGAACGGGGTTACAAAGCCGGATCATGCCCCCTGTATCACATCGTGTCAGCACGACACTGGCATGATGCATGCTTAGGGCTCTGCATTTCTGGGTTTTAAATGATTTGCAGAATTTGAAGGGAATGAATCAAGGTGTATCTTTCCAACTGAAATCTAAAAAATAATTGAGGGGAAAGGGGGGGGGGGGGGGGGGGGGGGTTTTGCTCGTCAATGTCAAGACTGGCTTGTTCAGGTGTTTTAAGTGTTCTCATAAAGCTTAGTCATTAGCATTTAGAAATGACTTAGTGCACACTTTGAAACTGGTATTGCACACCATAGACCACTTTAATTGGTCGGTTTAGTTAAAGTTACAAAGCTTCTATCCTTACCGCCAATATACTTGCAGCATGAATTGTTTCTTTTTATGTTGAGATAGCTACACGAAAACCGGACTGAAAAGGCTTTCATTTTCACTTTAGGAAATAGACCGGCAGGTACAGTGACTTCAATACTTTATACGAATGGTTGCAATTTGTGTGGATCTGTAAAGTGAGACCTTTGCACAGCAATTATTGCATTGGCACATAAATATTTAGTCCACAATTATACGTAATTGAAAGTATGGTCTCCCGGTTGGAGCTCCACGCATGAAACCAAGTTTGCCATGGGCATGAACACACACTGGAAGGCTCGCAATTACACGCACTTGCCAACCGAGCAGAATTTAGGAAATCTATCAGCAAAATATTACATGCCTTGTACAAACAATCAAAAACAGCCCATACCTTAGTTATGAGCAGAGGAGCCTTTTTGCCTGGGATTAGTGCTGTTGTGATTATGATGTCCACCTCTTTGCACTGCTCGGCGAACAGAGCCATCTCAGCTTCAATAAACTCCTTGGACATCTCTTTGGCATAGCCACCGACCCCGTCTCCAGATTCCTGTAAGAATGAATGAAGACCATGAGTCGCAGGAAGGACACCATGAGACATGAAGAAGGTTGAGTCAGCATAATCGAGCAAGCAATTAAAAAAGATATTACAAGCGTGATCATGCTGAAAAAAACTGGTAAGCACAGAATGTGGGATAGGCCTTCCAGGGAAGAAGAGAAGGGCATCTGAACGGTATCGCCTGCCAAAGAAGCACTTTCGTTTCTGGCACACGCTGTGAAATGGCGCTACATAACTGAAAAGGTTGTAAAGCAAGCTCTTGCCTGATCCGTACCACCGACCCTGGATAGCTCAGTCGGAGGACTGAAGTCCTTTTATGCCGTTCCCTATCGGCGTAACGCTTTTTGGTGTCAGTTGTTACAGCCAAACGTTACAGAACACCAGGGAAATCAGCTCATAAAACACACACTGTGCTAAAATGACAACTATGTGAAATGAGCACGACAAGATGGCATTCTCCACCCTAGCAGCATAGCTGCTTTGTCGGTACTCTTAAGACAAGCCTCTCATTTAACGAGACACTGCAAAGGATATAGGCTTTATGTGTGTCACATTTATAAGCCGTTCTTTAGGAAACTCTTGTGCTGAATAGAGAAGACTGAATTAAAAGCTTTTATTGCTAAAGTCACGCTGCCAACCATTTCTCGAACTGGATGTAATGTACTGCTGGTTTTAGGCATTTTTAATCAATCAGAGTGCCTTCTGTACCACATGATTGAACTGCGAAATAAGTTTTAAAGGCTATACTGTCATCTCAGCTTTAGAAAAACTCAGTTTTACACTGTTTAAAAAAACTAGCCAGACCAAGCTTTTCCTTTCGCCTTTCCTGGGCATGATTTCTCATCTGACCCAGGAATTTTCTAATCCACTTTGTATTCTTCGCTTATTTTGCAGTCTGATTACTTTCCACATTGAGTTTGCAAGCATTAAGTGGAATTCTCTGAGAGCAACTGATGCATTGAAAATTGAAAAAGTGCAAAAGAAGTTTATTCAAATTGTTTACGATCAATATTTTGAGTGAAGCTTTTCTTATGACTATGCCTACATATACTCGAGATCCTCAGCTTACAAACGTTATCAAGGCACAGAGTTCCGCGAGATATTTTAATGTTGCACAGAATTATTAGCGGTCAAATAGATGGCAGCTTACGGAATTCCATTCGCTTTACCGTGTCTCTATGTTCCAGCAGACACTCCTCTTTGTTTTATCCTGGTTCTCAGGAAGTGTGTACAATCACCCGCATGCAAATGCCTTTCAATGCCACTTCACCAAATACGTCCTTAGATGCGCAAATTATCCATATTTTAGACATGAACTTGAAACTTTCACCTACTCACCATACCATGGGATATAATTAAACTAATGGATATAACAAAACAATCATAATTCCCCTTGCTTGCTAATAGTGGAAAGAAATGGACAATGGCTATAACGAACTAATGGTTATAACGAAATAATTACAACCACTCCCTCAACTTTGTTATAACGAGGTTTTACTGTAATCATATTGCTTTTCTATCCGAGTGTCATGCATGTTTTATAACCATAAACGTGCCTCATATCGCAACCTAAGCCGTTCTGAGCAGGAGGAATGCGGTTTCTCTTCACATCATACCCATTATTATGACTTGCCGCAATTACTGTTAGCGTGACATGACCGGTCAACAGTTAGAGGACCACCTGCAACTTGACAGAACACTTGAAGCTTCTACCGTGAAATACCGGGGAAGTACTCACCCCACTTTCACTGAAAACTGGGTTAATCTCAACATGGGCGCTTGTACGGTCAAATCAGGCGCTTAATGCAGTATACAAAATTCCCAAGTTTGAGAAATGTCAATAGTGGGCTCTTGAACGAGATGGGCGTTTCCACAGTATTTTACAGTAGTTTCAGACATTGGTTAGAAGATTGAGCATTTAAAATGTGTTTTGAAAGTTAACTAGACACCCCCCCAATTCAGCTCCTTCTTCCATTTCTAAATTGATTACACATTTGTAATAAGAAAGAGGACTAAACATTAGCAAACCGATACCCGAAGCGGCGACACCATGTGACCACCTACCGCGACGTTGACTGTGAGGAACTCTGCCCCGAAAGATTCGACCTGCTCCCTGACTGCCTCCCGGGTGTCGAATGCCCGCACAATGGCTCCCATGTTCTTGCAGCAGCCCACGGCGGCCAGACCCGCCACTCCGCCGCCAATGACCAGCACCTTCGCAGGGGGCACCTTGCCTGCTGCCGTGATCTGCCCTGGAAAGCACACCGCCTAGCTGAGACAGCAGCTTGCGAATCTCGAAAGACCCAGGACTGCAGAAATCCCTATATGAAAATCCTGTTTTGCATACTGACAAGGTGAATGGAAGCAAGAGAGGTTGCACAAAAAGAGCCGGACATTTTGCATGCGAGCTCTGCCACTCATAAGTGGCAGGAAGTCTCCAAAAATATCATCCAGACACGAAACAGTGTAAAAACTCAACTACTATAAGAAGAGTTCTAGGTTCTAGAGTCAATGACTTGAAAAGTCTACCCTGCATGACCAATTTAGAGTTTTACAGTGGCAATTTCTTTGGGGGTCACAATCCTCTAACGCTTGAAAAAACAACCTTTATCTTAACCTGAAATTGGATTACAAAACCTTAAATTGGATATAAATTTTCATTACGACAATATTAGAGAAGAATGCAAACCCCTAAAATGCAGATATGATGCATTAAGTTATCAGCTTGTTGCTATCCAGGCAAGGTCATTTGACGAGACATTACGATTACCTCATATGTGTTATGAAGCATATTACTGGTTACGCTACAGTTTTTCCATAAAAATACTGTCGTGCAGAGATCGTCCCAGGACCAATTCAAGTTTTCAACTCCTCGTCGAGGCCTCAAAACATTTAATTTTTAGAAGACACTTTACTCTTTGCAGTCATTTGTCGGGTTACGTAAGAAACCATTACGAGTTGTGCAAAGCACTGACAAAAGCAGGGACATGAAAGCGAGCCTCAGTAAATGGCCGGAGTGGAATGAGTTCAATCAGAAGCAGAGCACTAGAAGGCCTAGCATGTGCGTCCCTTCCGCAATGTCGGATCGAGGAGACATATGCAAACCCCCGTCATATTCCTAGGCTCGGTACTTGAGCCTTTACAACGCTGCACAGAGCTCTGAGCCTCGAAGTGCTCTATGACCATAAATGTTAACCCCATCAACAAGCCTCAGATGTTGTTGCAAAATTTCAGCAGGATCAAACCTTGATTTCATAACAAATTTTAGAGAAATATGTTATTTGCCGAGTTATCAAAAGAGTCGTGATAAAGTAATAAAGAAAAACGGCTTGACATAACAAGAGGAACAACTTTTGCAATAAAAGAGTCGGCCAAGAAACTAACTGCTCAGCCTAGATAAGCATGCTAGGTGCAGAGGAGAGGCAAAGCTCAATAATCATGGCATGTGAGGTAAAAAAAATGATGATAATGATTAGGGGTTTAGTGGTGCAGCAGCAACAATGTGAGGTAGAAAAGGCAAGAAAAAGAGTGAAGAAAATTTCTCGGACAACAGTATACTTCTTCATGACCAGCAAGAAGGCAACTTATATTCAACACCCTTCAACTGGCACATGCAGGAAATTTGATACTGCGAGCTTTAGGGGAAATTTTCAAGCTAGAGAACGTCTTGGAGAGGGTCCCCCCTCTGGGTGACCTTTCCAAAGCTAGCAGAGCTCTCTACCAACTGAGCTAACCACGAGCTGGCAGTCAGTGGAGCAAACGGATGTTAGCAGTGGAAACCAGTCTTGATCCTAACCACCAGAAGACTGAGATCAGTCATATATGATTTGATACTATCATATCTAAGGGACATCCTCAAGGGACATCCTCAAGGAAGATTTACATAAGAATAAATTGGCTTCCTCCTGAAATGAAGCCCGGCTCATGCTCCTTAGGGGGCTGGTGGGCGCTGAAAAAAATTTGCCTGGTCCGGAATTCGATTTGGGGACCTCTCTAAGACTAGCGGAGCGCTCTTAAAGAAATCCCGGGATCGAATCCTGATTCAGGTGGATTTTTTCAGCAGCTACCAGTTCCCTAGAGGGTGCGAGTTGAGCTCCAGGTGGAAGTCAATTTATTCTTGAGAAGAAAATTAACAACTGCATATGGAGAACTTCTTCCGAGCCCTTACCCGTGAAGAAACGTCCAAAGTGGTTGGCCGCCTCGATGACCGCCTTGTAGCCCGCGATGTTGGCCATGGATGAGAGGGCGTCGAACGCCTGCGCCCTACTGATGCGGGGGATGGCATCCATAGCGAAGACGGTCATGCGCTTCTTGGCCAGCTCGTCCAATAGGGCCCTGTTTTGGGCCGGGTACAGGAAGCTGATGAGAGTGCTGCCATCCCGCAGGTGTCCCTTGTCCAGCTCCACGGGCGCCCGGACCTTCAGCAGGATGTCCGACTGGTAGGTGCTCTTGCAGTCCGTGATGCGTGCACCACTCGCCTCATACTCCTCGTTCTTGAACTTTGCCTGGAAGAACAAAACGGTGGACGTGCGAACGAGAGTTTGCACATTTCAGGTTACATTACGAGTGGCCAGTGTGCTGGTCTCCGACTCCGTGCTGAGGCTAAAATATCGCCGAAGCACAGAAGCGTAAACTGCAGATGCACGAACAAACAAGACACCTTCCTGAAAACAAGAGTTAGCTTCCAGAACATGTGTTGGAAGGTGTGGCAGTAAGTGCAGTCAAAACTGTGGGTTTTATATGCCAAACCGACGAAGGGCATCTGGCACGCCCAGGCAGAGGACCAAAGATTAATTTCAACCACCTGGAAATTTTTTCACGTGCAACCGAAATTTCGGTTACACCAAAATTTCTGTACTCCTTCTGCACAAAGAGCCTCTGTCAGAATGTAGGCATCTCGGCCGGGATTCGAACCCGCCATTTGGGAATCCATGGGCCAGCGCTTTGCTTTGGAGCCACCGATGCAGCAACGCATTGTAGCAGACAAATAATATAGTGTAATGTCCCGAGAGATATCCCACCTAAAATCGAGAAAAAAAATGGGTGAAAATAAGGAGTGGGCTAACGTTCGGTGTGCAATCAAGAAAAGTCTTAAAAACTGCTATATTTAGATCATACGTCCCTGCCAAACTTGTTATTGTGGCGAGGCAATAAAGCAAAGATGACCGTGCTTGCCAGTCAACAAAGTTTGCTTATATCCCGACATAGCTAAATAGAAGCATTTACGCCAAGGTCATCATTGATCCCAACACTGTAATTACTAGGAAGGGGCTATCTTTCGGTGTTTAAAAGAAAATAGCAAATCAAGTCAACAATAGGGGTGGGCTACCTTTCGGGGGTGGGGCATCTCTCGGGATTTTATGGTACATTGAACTTTGAAAACGAGGGAGCTAACAAAATAAAGTATGTAAGAGCTAGGGAGTTCTGCAACTAAAGTTACTAAGATTTTTCCTAAAAAAGGAAAAGATTTGTATGAAACGGGGCCGAAAGAAACTGAATTAGCTATAAAATCTATGAAAGTTAAGAAGGAGTAACGCACGGGCTTTCCCCAGATTTCATAAGAAAGTGATCAGGGATCTGTCAAGCCAAGACTTTTTCAAGGTCACACAATTTATAAAACATAATTTTAAAAGAGAGTGCTTCAAAGGGCATTTCTTTTTGCCTAACAACGTCAAGGACAATTCTCTCTATGCTATGTTGCAAACAAATTTTAAGGCAGTTTCTGCTTTGCTTTTACATATGCTCACCAATTGTTTGCAGTTCTTGTACACTGCATTACTCTTTTGGCTGTCCGACTTCCCAATAGTATAAGCGACATCACTCGCTGCCCTTGCCTTATCAGCATACGAGTTAGGCAAAAGTAGTCGAAGGATCAATTACGAGTCCATGGCAAAATCTTTTGTCATACTGGCCACTTACTTCTTACAAGAAGCCTTTCTTTTTTCATACTAAAATTGAAAAAGATTTTTCAGAGACTTCATTTACCAACAATTTAGCTATTCCAGGCTTATCAAGGCTAGCCGGGACCTATGTAAACCGCAGCAGATGTGGGACATGTGCATGCCTGGATTTATTCCTGAAAGTTTATGCCAGTCACCAAACAGTACTTTTGCAATCTGACACTATTAGCATGCCCATTCCAGCAAGTCCATAGTTTTTATGACAGGTTTTAATATGCAGGAAAGCAGGGTTGGGCAGTATAACCTTCTCAATGTGAAGATGATATTTGCTCGTTTTAATAGGAGCATCTGTTCGTTGGCACCTGCAAGAAGCATAATCTTGTTGGCTAACACGACGCTTTGTTCAAATTGGCAGTGGTGGACCAACAAGCTATTTGAAAAACTACTCATCCTCAAATGTATTTGAGTGTAGCAGCAGAGTCTTATGTTTATTTTAGTTTTGCTTTAGTTTTAGTTAAAATATGTAGCACAAGGGCATTTTATGGCTGCTTCATGAATAGTAACTTGTTACCAGCAATACAAAAGTTAGCATCTGAAATAGCTTTTTTTTTTATGAAAAATGTCTTTCAGTATTTTTACCCCACCAAATGTAATAATGCATTCGTATTTCCAAGTACTTTTCTATTTTTCTGATGTACCTTTGATATGTATCACTATTGGCCTCAAGATTGACCAAGAGGTGGGGCGTTACTGTCATACTATCGTCATCATCAAAGCGGGGATAGAAGCATGGCTGCCCCATAGGCTCTCCACGTTTGCGTACAAGACGGTGAAGATTCTTGCGTTTATTTTGTCACACAGTATCAGTGGGAAAACATTTTTTAGCGGAACATGGTGCGGTATTGTTCGGAGCTTCAGTATAGATTGAATCGTGTTCCCAGCATACGGCCTACATTTAAATAATCACTTGTTTGGATGCATCGTCTGCTCTGTATAGGTTCACTAACGTGGGAATTCAACAAAACAATGAATTACGACCCGGATAACATAATACAGGTACTGTGCCCTGTGAAATCGCAGGTTCTATGCATTTTTGTTTTTGTAACCTTTAGCTTTTGCAGTATAATATAAATATTTAGCATGAAGAGAATTCAGTGCTGTATCAGAAATTACCGTGCTATTGAGTTCCGCTGCAGCCAATGTTTCCCTTTACTGTGCCATGGTGTGGGTAAGTTTTTTGGAGTCAGAACAATTCTACAATGCTGCGATGAGGAGAGAGTGCCGCTTCTAGTTACAATCCGGAAACCGTTGGCGGGACAACTGAAACAAACTATTCTAATATATCTGCCGTGAGTGTAACAAACGGGTGTGACCGAGCAACGCAGTAGCATGCGTGTTACTAGATGCTTTTCTCGGTTGTGTGGGTTCACCAGCTTCAATTTTCTTGGTGAGGGTCGCGAATGTCAAAAGGCTAACATTATAAATGGATGGCTAAATAATCTTCTATTCAAACATAGTAGACTCCGCAACTCCAACAAACAACTCGCACCACGACACAAACTGCATCGGCTGCAGCGACACCCTTTTACTGATGAGGGCTAGCGACTCTTACGAGACTTTCTGATCACCCTCCGCCCTCACCTAATGCATGTCGGGATTGGGCAGTTCATTGATTAACCTTCAGATTATTCGAGTGATGCTTTAATTGCGATTTTTTTTGCCGTTTAATCAGAATCTTGCGCTGAAGAAAGTCAAGAGAAAGTAAAAAATGCCTGCTTTAATCCTTTAAGTGCCTTGGACAAGCTGAGCTCGTCGGCCGCTTTCTGGTTAAAAATGCCACGGACGAGCTTAGCTCATTCAGTGGTTCTTTTGGTAGCCTTCAATTCCACGGACAAGCTAGGATCATCCAAGTAGTTTGCGGTGCTGATCATAGAAAGCAACACTCGTTTTAGTTAATGCCTTTTTTTTTTTTTTTTGCCACCAATGATTTTGCATAATAAACTTTTGAAATTGTATCTGCGATACTAGAGGAACAAAACTCCTCCATATAAAAAAAGTATGGCAATTTCAGGTTACTTAAAAAAAAAAGTGGCACTTAAGGGGTAAATCTTTCAAGTATTTCTTTTGGGACACAGGCTTGCACGGTAAACCACTTCAGCACACTGGTGATAAAAAAAAAAAATATATATATATATAAAAAAATTATGCATTGTTTGCGGTTCGGTATATTGTAATTCTGGTGTATTGTTTGTAGCTCGGTGATCAACCGTTGTAATGGTGGCGACATTCGGGGGAGGTGTATATAAGGCGTAGAGGCAATAAAGTTTTTAGCTGAGTTTGAGACGTTGTTTGTTCCTTTTTCTTCCTACTTCACAAGTTTACGTTTTTCAAACCACAATCTCACGTTTCAATCATCATGTATAACTTACACCAGCTCGCCTGCACTTTAACCATTTTTTCGTTGAAACTATAGTGTTTCTTTCGCTTACCGCCAGCCCTGCCTGCTCCTCAACGTTGACCGTGAATCCTTTCTTGGTTAGGTTTGCGACGGCGATGGGGGTCAGGGCAACTCGTTGCTCATTTTTGAACAGCTCCTTGGGCACTCCGACGGAGAGGTTGGAGTAAGGGATCCCCTTGGGTGGCTCCGGCGTGGCCGCACTTTCCGATCGACAGGTGGAGCTACGGCTGAACGTCCGCCTGCACAGGGGCCGCCTCGACAGCCTGGCCAGGCAAGCATGGTCGACAGTGGCGGTGGAATAACGGAGCGCTAGAAACATTTTCTCTGTAAAAAGAAATGGAAAGAAAATTATTAGTAGAATTGCAAGGAGCAAAAGTATGCAGGTGAGCTGTTTAGGAAACTTCATAATCTAAACCCTGAAACAAGGAAAAATAAAATATTAATGAACAAGACGACACAAAATCTTGACTACTACTTTATTTCTCCTAGGTTCAGAGTTTAGATTGTGATAATTAGTAGATTGCTCGAGATATCATGGCCCTACAACTGGGGCTTCCAGCTTTCGTCCTTCATTCTTGGGCGGATTCGGTCCCATAAACAGCCCCTTTTGAGTGAAATAGCACTGAAATTGATTAATATCTGTTCAATAATTTCCTCTTTTCTTTAACTTTTTTTATTTTGCGAAGATTTCACAAGTTGTTGGCATGCATCACAATTCCCTACTCTGTCAAGAAAGGAGGTCAGCATTCGCTTCATTACAGAGGCTGCCTCCCTGCTTTCCATTTTCCTAGGTAATATGACTTTTTGGTGTTTAAAGTTAGTTATGTCTATGTGTACGACATTTGCATAATGAGAAGCAACTAGCAAACAAAACAAAACAAAATGAGAACACAGCCGAGACCATAAAAAGTAGGGGAAATATTTAACAAAAAGGTACAGACGATGCCACAAAAACGATCGAACTGTTCACACAGTAAGGTAAAAGTTAAGACATATCAAGATTAATAGGGCTTATAAAGTTCATTAACCCCACGTATCGCGCCGGCGATACGCTACCAGCTGTTGCGATGTGACACAGCGCAAAGTTTTTACGACTAAACGTACGGTCAAGCAAACTTGAAAGGATTACAACAAGTGGCAGGAGGCAACGTGGAAAGTCACTCACAATGTAATCGCACGGCCGACTGAGATTTGACGAAAACCAAACCCGGCGAAATCAATCTTATCTGGCGCCAAGGCAAGCTTCTTGACTGCAAGCATTTGTTCGTCCAACCACAAAACAGGCAATCGTTTTCGTTTAGAGTACTACCTCTTTTTTCGTATTTCCTTTTTTTTTTTTTTTTTTTTTTTTTCGCGGCCAACATTTGGAGTTAGATATGGTTCGCTCTAATTTTGTAGATCTTTGTTTACGTTAGAACAAATATCCAGGGCATTTTAACACGTTCCCAGCCGGTTCATGCGCATTTCTCTCAATTTACGTTTGGCGCCGTCAGAATAGAAGTGTCGCGATACACGAACTCACAAAATGTCGAAGCGTGGCCGTATATCTGACCTGTCAACAGTTTAGAGCAGCTCGAAGCAACAGCTAAAAAAAGACACGAACGGGAAATGTTAGCCCCCTAAAAAGCGCACATTTAGCGAAGAAGTCCGCCGGACCGCTCACCAATACATGGACGGCGGGGCAACTTGCAATCCGAACTGCTTTGAAGAGCGACCGACGGACGTAAGCAGAGCCGCGATTTCTAGCGATGACAGCTTTCGCCGGCGATCTCCGTGCAGCAAACTGTGCTATCTTCGGCTGGTGGTCGGTCCGTCGGTCCCCCGTGATCTCGGTTTCTTTCGGTGTCACAAGCGGAAAAAAAAGCGGCAAAGTACTTTAGTGAGCCGGCTCCACTCCTCAAATGTTGCTCGTCTTTGTGGTCAATAGGTGGCGCTGAGGCGAGTAGAGCCGGTAGAGTACGTGTTTTCTGCTGTCGAAGCGCACGGTATGTGGTCCTGAGACTCGTGCAAAAGAGAGTAATTATCGGCAGCTGCAAACAATATAATTGCTTAAATATGAATTTAATGAGGTGTATTTTTACGCGGAGGAAATAATACCACCTGCTCCTGCCCACCAAACCGCGGAGAAAGTCTTCAAAACATACCGGACACTTTGAGTTGTTTTATGTTTTGAAATCCCGTAAAGGTTGTATTTTTAGCTTTTAGAGTTATTGAATACTCTATAAGACAAAAAATATAAACCCGACTAACTTATTCTGACTTCTTCTCTAATCAGGCCGACTCCTACCAGCAGAAAACTAAACATATTTGACCGCTAATGAAAGCAATCAACCTCCAACTGTGGGCGCGGACATGCATCAATGAAGCGCTTTCAACCGCGACAGGACAAAGCTATTATTCGACCTCTATGGTCCTCGTCACAGAACACACGGAGCTGCGTGCAGATGCATTGTCAGACAACAGCGTTTTCATCCATCCACCTGTAATACCGACCACGGTGCCAACTGTACCGGGTAGTACGGGTACAGGTAATACTCGTTTGTGGCCAGCAGCGAGCAGCCAGCTGTTATGAGTGAAGAGAGAAGGTGCTGGCGGAGAGCAAAGTGCAAGGGTGTAAGGGGCTGACAGAAGATAAAAGTTTCTGCGCGCTCGGCAGGTTCACCGTGCGACCGTGCGTCAACGGCGTGAAACACAAACCGATTCGGTGTAGCGGTTGGGTCAAGTTGCCGCACAAGGAGTTTCTGCGCACTGTGGCGGCGCGGCGATCGCTTCCTTTAGGAGTCATCCCCATTGGCCGTTTCGTCGGGGGTAGCGCCCTTTTTTCTCGCTGAAGTTTGTGAGGGCCCGCAAAACGTGGTGGCCGTCATCGCTGGTCGGTTCAGACAATGGCACGGGCTGTGTTTAAATTTTCGCGCCTGCTGCAAAAGGAAGGCGGCCTGTCATCCCCCGCCGCTGCGTTCGTCCTTCAGAACAGGTCTTGTAAGTAGTGTTCGCCAGCCACCCGGCTTTTCGGCGCTCGCGCGTCGCTTGCGCCAAATAAGTCACTTCCGCAGCCAACAACCGATGCGACGGCGGTTCAGTGAACGGACTAAACGAACCTTGCCTACGAAAGCCCGAAGTAGCCACGTGTTTCGATCGGTTCCACGTCCGCGAAACCGTATGTTGGACCCAGTGCTGCTTCTGCCACGGTGGAATCGCGACAGCAGTTCTTGAACGACTGTCGCTTTTGTTTCACTGCCACGCGAGAAAGTTGTGGTCGTAACGTGGTGGCAGCGGCTTAGAACGCGATGGAGTTGCATGCATATGATTGTTCGGGACAATTATTTCGCTCTCATTGTCATAGACTCTAATAGAATCCTCGTCCCGTTGATGCGCTGTCACGTGGGCCGCCATACGTGGCGTTGAAGTCTCGTGTTCTCAGCGTCACCAAGAACTGCGAGGCGGTACTGGGACTCTTGTCCCTGTCACTTTAGTGGTGATTCATCGTATATACAGTTTGCACGAAAACCCTTTCTTCTGCCATACGGATTAGTTCTGCTGCTGGTTGCATACCTGTCTTACAATAGTAGAATTTGACTCATTGTAGGTCGCTAATAAATGCCTTATAAGGTACCCTAGTAGCGCAGATAGTTCTGTGATGTCCTTAGGGTGTCCTGACGTTCTGGTAACGTTTAATGAACGTCCACACACAGAACATCCCCAGGACATTAGAACATCCTAAGGACATTCACAGAACTAAGTGTGCTACTAGGGTAGCTACCGGTGCGGTCAAACAGTTAAATCCAGGATCTCGCCGATTTTTGTAGATGAATGGTCATGGGTCTGAAAGGACAAACGGCTAGATTAGAGCATCAGAAAGTTTTATTTAGTTTGCAGGTTCAGAAAACATCTACAGCAGGGTAAGTGCAATTTTGCACTGATAGACAGAACACAGCTGATACATAAACTTGTGTCATCAGTTGTGGTGCTTTTTGTTTTCGTCTGCCGTTTCCCGTCACTTCTAGTGGAAACTCGTTGTGCATTGTTCGTCAAGTTCTCTGCATTGTCTGTAACAAGATCCTATTAGAACATTTCTCCCCAGTTTTTATACATTGTATCAATTTCAAGTGAATTGTCAAGGCTTTCGGGTGGGTGTCCCTATTCCATTCACACATTCCTCCTCATTAACTATTCTGTTCATTCCTCGTCCCTTAATCCTTTCCAGGGGGGAGACGTGCTTTCCATTAATTGGTGGCAGATGCTACAAAATAAAATTGCAAAATTCACAAAAAAAAAGTGTACTCTGTTGCCAAAATCACTCCAGACAGTCACTGAAGCATCTTTCGATTGCCAATTTTCCAACGTAACAAGCATTACTACTTGCTCACATTCGAAGTGTGCACAGTGGAGCCTTGACATCTAAAAAGCTTAGAAGTTAGTTATCAGTTCAAGTTATCGAGGCTTGTGACACTTCGGTTCCCGAAGGCCGAAGGCGCGTTTGCATCGGCTTTCCCAGTCACATATCAGTCCATCCAGATCTGTGCTGCGTAAAGGACAGTTTGTTGACAGCGCATGGGGCTAGATAACGCCGTTCCTTATCTTGAGGGTTCTGCTATCGTAGGCTCGTGACTTGCACTAATTTCCTGGGTCATTCACCTTCATTGGTGTTTTGTGATCCTTTACTTGTTGTTTAGAAAAGAATTAATTATTCCAGCTAATGTAATGTCTTATGTACTATTATGCACCATGTGTTTGCTAAATTAGCTGCATTCACTGATGTTTTCTCTTTTTGCATAATTATCGGGGTAGCCCAACAGATAAACTTTGGGTTAACTTTAAGAGATCGATTTTCAGCTCGTAGCAACCTGTAAGCTAAAACAATTTGATTAATTTAAAATGCTGTGTATACACGCACTCAAAATCCAATTATAAATAGTTATAAGTGGGTGAGAGGTTCTTGTTTGAGTAACATCTGTGCATATCTTGCTTAGTGTAGACATTTCTAAAATATGAAAAAAAGGAGGCAGCATGCTTAGTATTTTACTTTACCTTTCTTCCTCTTGTATTAAATCTTTCTGAAGTCTCATTTCGTTCACAGAAATGTAGCTGATGATAAGAAATCATGTTAGGGTTGTATTTCTTTTGTTTTTGGTTTTGTCAAGGTTCAAAACTGTAGGTTGCACTACATAGAAACATAAAATAAGCAGGATGTAACTTTGGCAGGCAGGATGTAACAATTGGCATGAAATTTCCTGGTCATCAAACCCTTGGGTGTTTCTTTTTTTCTTTTTCTGTGAGTTGTTTTTCTACCAAGCACTACTGGTGTTTTTGTTTCTTTCTGATGTTAAATCCTCTTTGAGGCACAACAGGTATTCAAATAGAGAAAAATATTCCAGATTCTCTAAAGAGATGGGCTGTCGTGGGTCATTTGCATGCTGTAACAGTGTCTTACACCATGGTCATTTGGCACTCTGAATACAAGGCTTTCCTAAGTGCTGGGAAAAGAATTCTGAGAAGCTTCTTTCAAATTGAAGGAACTGAGATAGCGACATAACTTGTGAATAATGTTAGTTGTTTTTGGTTTTAAGCTTCACAACAACCAATTATGCCTCTTTTTCTACTCTGGATTGAGTCTTGCTGTAGATATACAGTTCTTATTTTGTACTAAAGCCTGCAGAAAAAAATTGCATTAATATATGTATTTGCAGTATTACCAGCACGGTGCATATTTGAAGTAATCAGTTGGCAAAAAACTAGACCAAGAGTTTACAAAGGGAGTCCTATACAAATAATTATTTGCATAGATGCCATGCACATGCCTTGGCCCTTTCCTGCTTGCTGAATTTACTTTTTCTTAGGCCAAAAGTGCTGAAATTTTTCACTTTAATTAAAAATTACTGGAAGTATGCTATCACGATTAAAAATTACAAACGAACAGGAAAATACAGTGGACGATTTCTGGTATTCCATGTTCTGCATTTGTACAACCAATTTTAACTAATCAGTTAAACATTTAGAAGAAAAAGACTGATTATTTTGCCATTTCTATTTTCTATGATCATTAGTAATTTTGCATAAAAGTCAAGTGTGTTTTGCTAATGCCCGTGTGATATAACATGATATCGTGAAAACAGAGAATGTTCACACCTTTTGCTACCTTCTAGAATCGTCAGTACTGTAGCAAATCTATTGCTCCTACAGTTGAATAATTTATTGGGCTTATTGTGTGCTAATAAGTTATTGGGCTTACTGCAAGCAAGATAAGTTTAATCAAGCTCTGGTGTAAATGAGACTAGGAGCATCATAGACAGAGCGGGTGATAGTGACGCAGCAAAAGAAAAAACTTCCATCATTAAACAATAAGTAACCAATAAGCAACCGAGTGTGCTTCACAACAGATAATGGACCTTTGCTCGTGGGCAAACTCGGAAGCCTTCACAACAACGATGATGAGGGCTCGATAGAGAGGTTGAACATTAATTGCTGCTATACTATGCAACGATCCCTGAATGATTGCTTTTGTGGTATAATTTTCTGAACATGCTCTGATATGAAGGCCACTAGAACAGGACAGTTCTAGCGCAATTAATTACCGTCTGTGAAAACTGCGGTAACTCACAATAAAGATTTGCGTGGGTTTCTCGATGAATAATAATACGTGTGTGTATGTTTATACAGTCGGAAGTTAGCGTCAATGGGTGTTCGGTGTCTCAGCTGTAGATGGGAAATTTAGCCAGGTCTGTGTAACCGCTAGCCTGGGGCTCAAAAGACGTGCACCACGCAGTAGTGATACACGGTCGCGCGCCGGTACAGTGCTCATTCAAATCGAAACGGGCAGGGAGTGGGGATTTTAATAGGGGCTGCACATAGATCGAACTAGTTGAAACGCAAAACACTGAGCAAGACACGTCCTCCCGCATTTCGCCCTGTCTACTGCGCGAGCAGTTTACTAAGGCGGAAAAACCTGTTCTTAAACAGATTACCAAGGCCGTTTTTATTATTATTAATTTTGTGATGATGATTATTAATTTTATAATTATTATTATTATTATTTGACTTGAGCTGTGGCGCGATTGAGATGATTGTTATATGATCTGGGAGCTCTTCTCCGAATCTGACTTTCGTGGCTAATCGGGAAGTCAGGGGTGACCCCGCCTATGTTATCTTTACTTTCCAACGTGACGACCTGCACACATCCACCCTGAGCGCTACTACATGTAAAAAAAGAAAAAAAGAAAGAAAAACGCAGGCTCTCGTGAGAGAACGACTCCCTGTGCACAAGTCACTATCCGCGTTGTAGTTGGCAAAAAAAAAGAAATATAACAAAACTTCGTATATCGTCATAAAAGTGGAGCAGTGATTCAGAGGCCACTTATCTGTGGAACTCTTCGCCGTCGACAATGTAGGCGACACACGTTGTCGCTGATATCTTTTTTAATTTATTTTCTGCTCGGCTCGGCGGTTGTTCCTTTTTTGTCTTTATTGGGGCTCCAGTTATCTAGTACCTTCTGTCAGTAAGTGGTCAGCGGTTTGGTAATTAGGTTAGATGCCCCTGTAGACTTCGACCTGGGTCTATGAGGGGCGCGTTGCACCGGTCTCTTTGTTTTAGTTTACCGCCTTGCACTTTTTTTTTTTTTTTCGCAAACCCCAAGTTTAGTAGCAATTTTCCATGGACCTTGTTGTGTGGTTCGTATTTCTTTTGTGTATTGGCAAGTTAATTTTAAAATGTGAACCGAGTCGTTGAAAATTTCGTTTTCCCTTATATTGCTGGTCTCTTAAAACTTACAAGAGGAGAGACTCATAATAATAATCCCTGGAGAAGAGAAACGAGGGGGCAAAGGACAAACACAAATCTCCAAACACAGCTAGGTGACTGGTGCGCGACCGAAAAAATCCGCCTGGCCCGGGTATCGAACCTGGGACCTCTCCATTACAAGTGGAGCGCTCCACCAACTGAGCTAACCAGGGGTTAGACGTCAGTAGAGCAAACGGGTTTTATCAGCTGCCACCAGTCTAACACCAACAAAGGTGAAGCTTGCAATTTAAGATTATGACTATAATGCAATTAAATGCGAAGGTGCAGCGAGCTGGACAAGAATGGTGAAAATAATCCTTAGAGAAGGGGAACAAGGGGGACAAAGGACGAACACAAATCTCCAAACACAGCTAGGTGACTGGCGCGCGACCGAAAATTGCAAATTTTTCATGGTGCACCATTGCTATAAAGAGGTACAAAAATTTATAAAAGTGGCTGCATTACTGCATCGGGTATCAGGTTGTTCCAATCCACTATTCTTAGAAAGAAGGAAAATATGAATCTGTCATTTTTGTAACTATGTTGGTTTAGCATTCTTATTGGAGTCTCTGGCTGTTCTGGGACAAAAATATAGTAAATCTGTTGATGCTTGTGTATTCCCATATTATAATTAGCGATTAAATAATACTACTACTAATAATAATAAACATGTTTGCTTCCACTGCGCGCAGGAGTATGACTGACCCGTAGACTCGCACTCGACTGGATCAAAGAGGGGGGGGGGAGGGTTTATATAAATATTCCGTTTGCACGGTAGATCAAGGACACTTGCGTGCTTGTGTGCATAAAGCGTATTTTTATTAATTTTTTACTTTTCTTTATTGACCGTACCGACCACGCGGCCATGCCCAGAAGCTTACTTTTTGTCTGTTTTGAGGAAGTGCGCCCAAAGAGACTCTATAAAAGAAAATTGGGGCAGTCTGAAATAGGCACATCGATCCACGGTCTTGGAAAACCGTTATACACCTTCGTCGAGCAGGTATGCGTGCTCGAAAGCGGAGGATAAAAAAACAAAATCGTTAGATATACTGTCGGCTTGTGCACTAGCAACTCTCGCTGAATTAAGTCGACGTTACCTGCGAAACGTACATCGCATCTGTAAAGCGTTACATGGGGGAGCTTCACCACCGGAGCATATGTGCACGCAACACGTACTGCGGAAATGCGCAGTAGGAATGCAAAATGTCCGGAAATTTTGGAAACATTCGAAAATTTGTCTCGGCAAGAGTAATCTAGCAACCTTTTGAAAGATACCGACATAGATCAAGAACGACGAGAGTTTTTGGCCAGTTTTTGGCCAGTTTTTGGCCAGTTTTTGCGGTATTACCATTGCCTTATATTTTTGAATGTTTAAGAGCTTTGCCAATTGAACAGATTGTTACTACGCATCTGACAATAGCAATTACACTGTTCATCATATTAAATGCTGTATTTGGTTTATTGTAGCGGTTAACTTGCAGCCATCGTTCGTCAGTTATGATGTTATATTATACAAAAGTATGTATCTACATATGGTGGTGCAGTAGCGGAGGCTGAGTTGTGTGTTATGCAACTCGCAAGTCCCGTGGTTTTCTTTTAAAGGCGTGACAATCTTTTAAGCGGGAAATATGCGATAGATGACATAAAGAAAAAAATTGGCTTTTTAAAATTTTCGAAACGTTATTTTTATATATTGGTGTGTGCTTTTAGGGCAACGCAAACAGTTTGACGACGGACAAAGGCAGCAGACAACCACAAGCGCTTGTTTCCCTCCATTTTCTTCCTTGCTCTGTCACCGCACCGTTTCTTTTTATGGACTATCCTCCACCTTTTTCGCGCCTTTTCACGACTATGCGAACATCAGTCTCAATGCCGTTTTCTGTCGAGCTTCACCGTTTCAAGAAAAAGAAAAACAGTTTTTGCAGTTGGTTTTGTGCTCCCAATATCGGAATAGTAGGAAGTTTTTTGTAGATCGTTTCTACTCTCCCGCAACCATAGTGTGGGTCGTGCCCCAAACACTCCGCAGCCCGCTACGAGATCCAGAACTATGCAGGTGCAGACAAGGCTGGTGGCGCGCATGCGCTCTGGGGTCCCTATTCTGAAGCTCTAAATAGGAGACCGATCGTAACCGCATCGATGGTTAACCGTCTTCGATGGTTGACCTCCACTCTGAGGGATGCTTTTGCACGGCGTGCTGAGGGTAGCGGGGGCCGGGAAAGTAGTCCAGTAAAGGAGCCTCCTGTGTTCGGCCGTAGCAGCCTCTAAAATAAAGCGCGTCGAGGAAAACCGAAACTATACTGCCCGCCTCGCGGTGCCCACGCGCGGGCCGAGCCGGTTTGTTTGGCTCTCATAATAAACGTTCCACTTTTCTCGGTCCGACAGCGGGCCTATTCTTAGGGGCACGCCCCGCGGCTCTTCAGGTATTGCCGATTTCCTGTCGAGACTTGGGCATGTCTAAAACGGTTGTTTCCAGGTTAAAAGGTGGCTAGAACTGGATTGAACTGGACGACGTCTGGACTGATTTTCTCGGAATTCTTTCTCTCCTACTGGTGGGGGAGAAGGCGAGGAAGCCTTTCAGTTGGTGGTTTTCTCGGCCGCGTTTGTAAGGCTTTCCATCGCGAAAATGCTATACGATGAGGTTTCAGCTGTCTTCCATATCGGTCCATCCAACCTGTGTTGCTCAGTGGTGAAGGAAAATATATAGTGTGAAGGAGGTGTTGTTTCGGCATTCAAACTGCTTTTACGTGGTTTTGGTGGCTCATTTCTGAGATTGACTAGGTCATTTGTGTTGTTGTGGGATCATATGATTAGATGGTCTGATTATGTAATGCTCTTGACAGTTTTTATTCATTAGGAATGTGCAAGAGATATAGTATTTTTTCTTCAGATCGTTAAGTTTGACATTTTTATAGTTATCCTGTTGTTTCAGTAGTTGATTAATTGAGGGCAAATATTACTGAAAAAAGGTGGCAGTTGAAATTGCACGCAAATGTCAGCTACCCTAGCTAGAAGTTTGTGGGCTAAACGCAATTAAAACTTGAAAGGGGGGCTTCTCCAAACATGATCAGGGACTATAGTCACCCACATAATTTGGTAATATGCTTGAGTTAATTACTTTGGAATGCATTTAATTACGATAACAAATACTTTTCAAAATTAGACGACAAGTGCAATGAGGATGACGTGTAGACGTTTTGCAGCAGCCATGCATGTGTGCCGCCATAACCAACCTTCAGTTTTCGTTTCCTCTTATTTTGTTCACTTCGTTTCATCATTATCATAGCAGGCCCAGTCATTGCCATTTTAGATTTCATTGTGTCCTTCTCCTCAGCATTGGCCTTTGCGCAGACTCGTCAACGACCGTTTCAGTGGCTCGGTATTTCCGTAACTCAAGAGAAGGTCATCAATGGCGGCTGTAATCTGGCGCGTGTGCAAAGCGTTTATACATAATATAATTAATTGAAATTTTACATTACTTTATAAGCTAATGCAATCGCTTCGTTCGGTGACGTTGATGTGACTTTTTTTTTTGCACTGAAATGCATTGGTTTATTTATTGTCTCACCATTTAGAATTGATTTCATGGTGTTCTACATTCGCTACACTTCCTGTCTTTGTATCACCAAGATTATTAATCATATGATTAAGTGTCAAATTCATAATTGAATATGGTCAGCTGACCATATTCAAGTATGTACCAACTAGCTCAAGTAAAACCTGTCAAATCCAATTTTAAAACACTACTAGCGTTTGTGCGTCTTTTTTTTTTACTGCGATTTGCATTAAAAGCAATCTGATATTGTGTGTGGTCACTGGAAGAATTGAAAGGGGACTCTCAGTTTCAAGATTATTGTTGTCTGAAATTGAAAAAAAAAAAAAATCCTACATACTTTCATGCTTCTGTTTTTATACGTGTGCCAATGGGCGCAGCTTTCCCTAGGCCCATAGGCTGTTAGAGGCACCTCGAAAGTTCAGTAAGTGGGTCTGTTCGGATAAGATCATGCACGCGTGCCCGCTCTACATTTTCGTTTTTCTTCATATTTTTATATATTACTATACTCCCCAATGTATGGAGAAAACAGATTCACAAAGATTTGAATGAAAAAATTTCTCGGAGAAAAGCAATCAAGACTGCATCAGGTTTTTACCGTTTTATTGTTTTGTCATTTTGCCAAGTTTGACGGCACATAATAAACGAAGTACAAATGATAGAAAACTCGAATCTTTTATAAACGTACAAGTATATAGTGCTAGTATTTGCAATAATGTCTACAATTATAGAAACTATATACTGTGTGTCAAAAATGCGCAAACACGGCTACTTTAACATTTTTACTTTATATTTGTGTTTTATTATCGCAGCGTTTTTAAGATATAGCATTGGAATGTTTCTTTCATATATTAATAACATAAGCGTCTATTGTGAGCATATAATTTGTTGCTCTAGTTCAGGGGTATCCAAACTTCGGCCCGTGGGCCAGATCCGCCCGCGGCTGTCCGCGTCTTTCCGATGAACCCCGGTCCGCTTCCAGCAGACCTGCTGCTTGCGGTGGAGAAAAAAAAGTGTGTAAAGACACGCGCCGCGACGCGTTCCAGATGCGCGAACTAAGATACCAGAATTGTAAGAGAAACTGCATCGTAACGGTGCTCTCGCCATATTATTGATTTCACATTGTCATCACCAGCATTACCATTTTTATGCCTTTAAGTCTGTGTAACTAGTAAAGTTCCGAGAGAACGCCCGCCTCCGAGAGATCGCCCATCCCGTTTTTCTGGCTAAAAATCTCACATAAAAGTTCAATACATCGTCCACCCTCCGCAATGCCCAACGGGAATTGCATCAACCGCGCAATTTGCTGTACCGGCCTGTCTGACAAGCGAGTTCAAATCGGGTTCCCGTATTTTTTTCCGCGATCTGCGCGTGCGATAACGGCTCCCTTAACACGCGAGTTGTTCCTCGTGTATGTTGCACCGTGAAATGCGAATCTGCTGCGTCAGCGATTGGTGGTATCTGTTCCCGTGACACAGGAGTTCGTAGCGAATTCCCGGGTGTTTATCTCATCGTGAAACGCGAATTTGCGGTGTCCATGATCTGCGGTATCAGTTCTCGCGGCACATGGTTTGTAGCCAGGGTCAGTGTGTTTATCATGATTTTTTTTATAAAATTTTGCTTTGGCATTCCCAAAGATTGCCCACCCCATGTTTTTCACCATTTATATCTTCATTTTGGGTGGGCGTTCTTTTGGAACTTTATGTGTATGTTAAAATTCCATTGCATTCTCATGTACATTGGGCTTAGTGTCCCTGGCACAACGATTGCATATTATCAGCATTATTTTTATCATTCTAATTAGTCTTTTGCACTGGGCGAATGTTTCAAAGTTCTTATACACTTTGATTAATGAGTGGTGAGTTTTCTTGGCAATGCGTGTTGTGTAATGTCATAATTCATCAAATATTAAATTTCGAAATCAAGCACCTGTATTAATCCACTTAGGGATTTTTTTAATAGTTCAACATTCATTTTTGTGTTCAAATGCTTATCTAGGTTTATTTAGTTTTTCTTTGTTTATGATTAGGATACTTTTTTTTTTTGCCTTTGAGATTTCAACAGATTGCTAATCCGGCCCCTTAACCAAAAGTTTGGAGACCCTTGCTCTAGATGGAAGAAATATTTACAGCACTTAAAACATGTCGCAAGGTAACAAGTTCTGCAACTTCATACAATAAAAAAAAAATGATTTTTTTTTAGTGACACATATTTTGTTTTTTTATTTATTAAAAACATGTTGCATTATTTTGTCTTAGTCTAAAATGTAGCGCTTCGAAATGCACATATTTGGCTATGTTGACACATTTGCCCAGTATTGGCGAGCTGTTATCTCATATCATTTTTTATCTTTATTATTAAATTTTTTCTCATATTCTTCGCAAAGGGATCTATAATTTAGATGTATATTGTTGCTTTAGTTTATAAATTACACTGTTGACAGTGGTCCAAACATGTCTCAAGATAAAAAGTTCCACAAATTCAATGGGCAATTCAAAAATATATATTTTTCAAATTTAAGTAAAATCATTCTACACCACATCGCCTTATTTTCCCTTTAAAAGGATGGTGAACCGAAATATGGATTTTAAAAAAAAACAATGCAGGCGATGTAGGCGGGACGCTACAATCCCTACAGCACTACTCGTAAGGCAATATCTCGAATGGACGGCCGTATTTTTGGAAAAAGAGATTGAGATTGAACCAGGCCAACAAGGTGCGTGACGTAGAGATGTCGCGTTTCCTCCTCTTTTCGCTTCGCTCCCTCAAGGCGGCGAGGCGAAGAAGGCGCGAGGCCATTCCCTCTCCTTCTCGGAGAAACAGGACGTAAACATTTTTTTGTCAAATGCGCCTCTTTTTTTCGGAAAATACAATCATCCATTCGAGAGATCGCTGTATGAGTGATGTTTGGTGTTTGTAGTATCCGTTGCACTCTTTTGCCCTGTGTTTTCTGGAATCCATATTTCGGTCCAGCATCCCTTTAAAACATGTTACATTGTTTTGTCCCCTTCAGAAATACTGTGCTTTGAAACATACCTTTCATACCGACATTTTTGTCACAGTCCGCGGCCTCAATCACTCCTACATTTTATAAAAAAAGTTATCATAATATTGTTTTACAGTACAATCATGAAAAGTTGAAAAAATGCTGGTTTTAGATTTTGTGATCTGCGAAACGTGCGATTGCATGGAGGGGCAATGAACCAAAGACGCCTGTTTTTCCCAGTCAGCAATGTTAGCTTATCTCTCGTCGCGACTAAGTAACACCATTTATGCCGAGGTCACCATTGGCCAAGGCCCTGTAATTACTAGAAGTTAGATTTTTGTGGTTAATTTATTTAATTTTTATTTATTTTGAATAGCAAATTGTATTAAAAGTAGGTGTGGGTTACCTTTAGGGGGTGAGACACCTCTGAGGATATTACGGTAGTACTATCTTTAAAAAAAGATTGAGTTTTCTGTCATTTGCACTTTCTCTATTACTGTTAAGACCGGATATAACGAAGTTGGTTATAACGAAATAGCGGCTACAGCGAAGCGGTCACGGTTTCCCATTCCCTTTTGAACTTCGTTATGACCAAAGCCTGTTATAACGAAATAGCAGATATAGCAAAGTGACTTCCGATTCCCGCTGACTTTGTTATGACCGGTTTTGACAGTATGTCTATGAAACTTGGCAAAAATGTCTAAACGATAAGAGGTAGTAGCCGCTCTAAAGCAGTCTTAATTTTTTTTTTTTTTTTAATTCCCAAAAAATACTTTTTTTTTCCCCCGAAACTTTTGTAAATTTGTTTTTTTCATACATTGGGGGTAACATATCAAAATGCAAGGAAAACCAAAGGTGTAGACCGGACACATGTGCATGATCTTATTCTGAACAAAACCAAATATTGCTTTTGAAATGACTGCCATCTTAGAGAGGCTCTAAACTGGTTTTTGAAATTGTCCATTTCTAGTCATAACTCAATCTATGGCCTCTAAGCATTCTAGAAATCCGAAGATTACTGATATGCATCCAATTTCCATATTAAAAATAAAATAAAAACTCTCGCCATGCAGATTTCTTTTTTTTCTTTTGATTTGGCACAGGAACAAGAGGGTGCCATCAGACTTGTGACGCCCAGTACACGCGCGAAAGCGGTCATTCACGATTATCTGTTGCACTTCTGATGGCACCCTCTGGCTTCTATGCTGCAGACAAACGGATGTGTCGTGATCTTTGATCCCGTTTTTAAAAGAAAATCAGACATGTATGAATCTTGGGTTTTCTAGGACGCTTAGCCCATAGATTGAGTTGCGAGTCTTATGAACATAAATACATGATCTCGGAAACCACTTTAGTACCCCTTTAAATTGTGCTAAGAAGTCGCAACTTAAATAATATTTATCTTTATTCTAACAGCAAAATACATTTGTTTCTCGCTTTATGTGAAGCATCTTCTGCGAGTGTGCTGTGGCCCTGACAATTTGTCGGCTGTGTGTACACGGTCGAGGCAGTGTGCTTCCAAAGTGAGGCCCCACGAGCTGGCAGAAGGGCAATGAGGAACACTCCCAACACTTTCTGTCCTGTCAGCAACTCCATAGAGCTGTCGAGTATGACAAAGCCGTGAAAAGAGTAGTTGTAATTGTGATTACTATTTTGCAATCGCAGAGGCTAGAGAGTAATTAAATGAGTCACTCAGATTCAGAAATGAGAAATTACAATTCCTAAATAGAATTAAGTTTTAGTAATTTAATGAAATCACTAATTTAATTACTACCCAAGTAATGTGATGGGATATGTGTCAACAATGCAACACATGCTGTATTATTAAGCTGCCTCTGACATTAGCGGATGCATGGTACAATTCAGTTTATCATGGCATTAATATCAATTAATATATTCAAGTACTAAATAAATCAGTTGCTTCACCGTGCTCGTTCCTGTATTCTACAAAAAAAATGGAATTAGGAGATCTGTATCAGAGTTGAATATTTCAGCATGCCCCATCACCTGAATGTTTTTAAAAAGATTGCCACGGCACCATGCTTCATATCTGGAGCCCCAGATTTATTGTCATTATGCATGACAACCATGTCTGCACTTTAATGAGTATTGTTTCGTAAAACGCTAAACTCTTAAAATTGGATAATTTTACAGTATCTGTGCAAATTTGCTGACAAGGACTATTTTTGTGTCCTCGTGTATTTTGTTCTCTCCAGATTGCACCGACAAGAGGATTGAGGTCAAAAACCCCGTTGTGGAACTGGATGGAGATGAGATGACCCGGATCATCTGGGAGAAGATCAAGGAGGAGGTATGACAACACTTTGTTGCAATGGTCCCCTTTCTCCGTAAAATAACTGAAACTTTGTTCTAAATGTTGGCACTGTAAATTTGTTTTTGTAGCATGTTGGTGTAAAAGATTCTTAGCTCTTACGATGCACATTCTAACAAGAGCACCCACTGTTTCAGTTTTGAAGGGATGTGGTACATACCAGTTGAGGAGTCATTTTCATCAGGTAGATTCTGAAGGCATGCTGTGTTGCATCACCTGCCACAGCATATTAACCAAAATTTCCTGCCAAGCTGTAGTGGGTTGGCATCATTAGAGCAGTGCTTGGCAATACTTAAAGAGAAAAAAAAAAGGTTTTCTTTGTGAACAGAGTTTTTCGGCAACAGACGATGGAGGTTTCCAAAGCGAGCATTTTGCCATGCAGCTACGTAGCATGTATTTGAGGTCTATGGGAGAATTATTCGCCATTATGAAAGTGCTCGCAGCAGTAACAGGCCCCATTTTGCAGTCAAAAGTTCGCTAGTTCTAAACATGTGCACATGAAATTTCTTCTTTGCTTTTGCTTCAAAAGTTTGCTAGTTTCAGACATGTGTACATGAAATTTCTTGTCTGCTTTTGCAGTTTTCTAACCATTTACCGCATCATATTAGTGTTTATATTATGTATAGATTTTTACATTACCTTGTCATTTGGATATTTGGACAGATCAGAAATGTGTGCCCATTGTTTTCTAGCTGATCTTCCCCTTCCTGAAGCTGGACTGCAAGTACTATGACCTTGGTCTTCCCAGCCGTGACAAGACGGACGACCAGGTCACCTTTGATGCTGCCCACGCAATACGCAAATACAATGTCGGCATCAAATGTGCCACCATCACCCCTGATGAGGCAAGGGTTGAAGGTGAGACTAGAATTTTCTTAGTCTGGCATAAAATCGCTGGGCGCAAGTTTGATGCAACCAAAATGTCTAAATACTTCTGTCTGAGTATTTTCTAACCTACGCTAGAGAAGCTACTGTTGTTATTTTTTTGTGCATAATTAGAATTATAAATCTGGTGCCGAGCAAAGCAGTAATAATTTCCAGAATATTTCTGCTGAATATAAAGGAGTGTGGTTGGTGCACTTACTGGAAATATCAGATATTGAGGGTTTATCTATCAAAATGGTCAAGGTTGCACCAGTGCACCTGCTCAGTCAGGCTGTAAATGTCTTCAGCAGGCGGAAAGACGAGCCTGTTACTCGAAAGCCAACCGCTGAGATGACTTTGACAGACAGAGAAATGATGTGGGCCAGCAGTTTATTAGGAACTCACAAATATTCTTATTATTATAGGTCATCTTATTATTAGGTAGCTAAGACAGGCTTATTCTGCTGGAGGGGTGTATTCTAGCTAAATAATTCATCGCAAACTTTCCTGTAGGTTGATTCCGTTTGTGATCTCTTGGGACGCTTCAAATTTGCAATTGGGTTTTTCCACAAATGCGGAGAGAGGTCATCTGCTTCCTGCACAGGGGTTGCGGTGACGTCAGAACGAGGCCAAGTTCTCATTGGCTTTGGAAGAGTAATGGGTAGACCTCCATGCTAGATACCTTGAGGTCTACCCACTGTTTTTCTCAATCGGCCAATAAGCCCTCGGCGTTCTGACATCATCGCAACCCCTGTGCAAGAAGCAGACAAACTTCTGCTCCGCATAGTAACGTAAACCGTGACCCAGCTAATCTTTTTTGAGATGATATCCTGCTATTCCAGAGTATTGTACCAATTCAAAAGATTCCTGTTTGCAAGGAACCATGCTGACATGCTTTATGTGACAGACAGTTATGTAGTTTCCATCCATTTGCTGAAGTTATCATTTTTATCAATGACATTGTGCATAATGTACCTGTGACTATACGCCTTTTTACTGACGATATTATCATGTACATTGAAGTGAGGTCAATCGCAAATCAAGGAGAATGCGTGCTGGTTTAAATAAAGTAAGCAGGTGGTGCGAGGAGTGACAAATGTCCTTAAAGTTCTATAAATGTGTATATATGCAAATAAAGCAAAGAAAATGACTTTTCTTTTTAACCACAATGTGCATGGTCACCCCTTTTCACTAGTTACCTTCATTAATACCTTGGGATCATTATCAGAAGCGATCTATGATGGAACTCCCACATTACGCATCTTGCATGTCTTGCATTAAAATAAACTGGTACTTAAAAAGAAATTTTAAATCTACATCATCCACCATTAAATTAGAAGCATATAAAACTTTGGTCAGATCAGTTCTGGAGTATGCTGATAGTATAGTATAGGACCCCTTTACAGCACCTAGTGTTAATTTAATTGAAAAAGGTCAAGAAACTGTTTATGCTTGGCTTACAAAAAAATACTCTCATACTGACTTTGTAACAGAACTCTCTATGATTGCTGGCCTTCAACCCTTTAAACTTCATTGTAAAAGAAGGCTAAAATTTGTTTAATTTATCCCATGACCGCTTGAATCTGGACAAGAATAGCTAGATTTGCCGCCGCCCTCCTCCACATTACGCCTCTAGGACGCTGGGCGTTATGGCCCTTGTGTAACATGCTTATAAAGTAGACACATTTAAATTTTCTTTTTTTCCAGGACAATACATCACTAGAATTTTCTGCCTAATGATGTTGTTATACAAGCCGAATATGCCGCATTTGTACAAAAGCTTTATTATAATTTTTCTTTAATATTTTTGCTTTGTGCTCAGAAAACTCTGCTGTGTAAACCTGATATGTATCGTGACATTAAGTTTCCTTTTCTATGTACACCTGAACGTGTTGACATTTCGAATGTTGTAATATGCATAGTGTTGACCCTGTTGATTTTTCTCTGTGTATTGGCAGTGATGATTGTTTACTGCCCACCCTCTACAAAATCTACAATCGGATATTTAGTACCAATAAAGAAATAAGTTAAAGTGCCAACGTCATGTTGTCTACAGGTTTGTTTTAGATTGAAACGGCTCCCAAGCAGCACGGATTTGGGCCAAGCAATGGCCAGTGTCTGGCAATGGTCTTTTGGCCAGTGGCCAGACAGTGGCCATTCATTGGCCAATGCTTGGCCGATGGCTGATGGCCAGTGGCCATTTGCCAATGGCCAGATAAAGGCCCGTCACCGGCCAGTCTCTGGCCACTGTCTGGCCACTTGGCCAAAGACCATTGCCAGCCATTGGCCGATGACTGACCAACTCTGTGCTGGTTGGGAGAGCTCTCCTCTACTATGTTTCGGTACCCCTTTGCTGTTGCAGCCATGTTTCTGTTTAACTTGTGCAGAGTTCAACCTGAAGAAGATGTACCCAAGTCCCAATGGGACCATCCGCAACATCCTGGGTGGCACAGTGTTTCGGGAGCCCATCCTGTGCAAGAACATCCCCCGCCTGGTGCCCGGCTGGACGCAGCCCATCGTGATCGGAAGGCATGCATTCGGAGATCAGGTGAGCAAGTCGGCATTTCCGCTGCTTTCGGGTTTCCTTGGCAGGTGGTCTTGGCGGCAGCTTGCGTCGGCTGTATCCTTGGCAACCTTCTCCTTTCCAGCGATGTAATCTGAGATATTGCGCAGAATGCAGCCTCGAGAAATTTGGGCTGTGTAACACTAGAGCGCACGACACTAGAGCACGCGACAGGAGAGTGCTACGACAGCAGAGCACCGCGACACCAGAGCTCGCGACAGGAGAGCGCTGTGACATGTGATGAGCGCGTGTCATTAGAGCACACATCACAACAGCGCAATGTGCGCTCTTGGGACGTGTGCTCCTAAATGTTTGGAACTTTTTCAAATAACAAAATCTACAAATCTAATGGAAGACAAGAAAATTTTAAAAAGTGTGTTTAAAACGCAGGAGAAAAGCTCCCTGGTGTCATGCTTACTGCAAAGCCGGTTGATGAGCAGAAAGCTACCACCTTTTTGACAGAAGCAAAGGTTATCTATATCCTAACTTAATCCATTGCCGCACAGTTGTCATTGCTGTCACTCATAGAGTGCTCCTTTTGAAATTGTTCAGTACTTTCATTCTTGAGACAATTCTACTTCTCATTTTTGTCTTCCAGAAACAAAAATTTGTTTCAGATATCAATGTAAGAAAAAGTGGGTTGGATGATGACATTTTTCCTGAGATTTAACTTTTAAGTCAGCGCTCTAGTTTACTTGCGCTCTAATGAAACATGCTATCATGTTGCGGCGCCTGCTTTTCGTTCGCTCTGGTGTTATGCGCTCTTGTGGCTCCCTCTCAGAAATTTGTATATTTACTGTTCTTGAAGCCCTAATTAAGTATGTGTGACAAACTAAAGTTGTCTACTTGATAATGAGCTCCGAGCCCAGGTGAAGAGAGCACTCTGACTACCTCCAGCGTGCTTTCAGAGCTAACTTTATTTTGTTTCCCGAGCATAGAGCGCCCGCCCGTCTCTTGTAATCCAGAACCGACCCTCGAGCCGAGAGTGGCACACTCGCAGATGCACCACATTCCTTTGAGCACGGCAGTACACGCTTGCCTCAATGTATGTGCGCACCCCCGATTCCCCCGAGACGCTGCAAAACTCAGTTTTTTCCGACTCATCACATGCCGGGGTTTTAGAAACTGTCGACTTGACAGTGCATTTGACAGAGCAATTATTAAATGGATAATGCGGGGTAAACACACAAGCATACTTTGAATTGCAGTAAAGTTGACATTTGGGCTAGTTGGTAGTGTAACATATTGAGGTATTTAGCGCGAGGTAGAGAGAAGGACAAGACAGAAAAGAGCGCTACTCACAACTACGTTTACTGATAAAAAGGGAAGAGAAAGAAAACACTTAAATAATCCGCCGCGGACTCGTGCATCTGCCACAGCCCCGTGAATGATAGCGGCTAGTTCATCCAGGCTCGTGCGGGCCTTCCATTGTTTGTTCAAGGAATTCCCTTTTCTTGTTTGTTAGCGTTGTTAGTGTTAGCGTTCTACATCCTTCGTGAGGACAGGAACTGTATTAGCGTTGAATCCATAACGCTAACAAACAAGGAAAAGGAATTCCTTGAACAAACAATGAAAGGCCCGCACGAGCCTGGATGAACTAGCCGCTATCATTCACGGGGCTGTGGCAGATGCACGAGTCCGCGGCGGATTCTTTGGGTGTTTTCTTTCTCTTCCCTTCTTATCAGTAAACATAGTTGTGAGTAGCGCTCTTTTCTGTCTTGTCCTTCTTCTCTCTACCTTGCGCACTAAATACCTCAGTATGTCACACTTTGAATAAAAATATAGACTAAAGGTATATGTACGAGCGTATGTGCTATAGATCACACGAGTTCAGTCCTCCTGGGGAGGCCGCGCGAATTCAGCGATTGGTTTAAGATACGGCTCGAGCCTCTCTATGTGCACCACATCGCAACAAGTACTGTCCGTGAGTTCAGTCTCGTAGATCACTGGAGAAAGCCGGCTCACAATTCGGTGGCTGCCGGTAGAGCGTCATGTTGCCTTAAGCCCTATGGGTTGGGTATTTAACAACGCGAACCGGTCCTTTTCGAATACAACGTCCTTGCGTCCCCTGTCGAGGCAGCTCTTCTGCTTCTGTTGTGTGAGCTTGATGTGTCCGGCGACCAACTTCTGCACTTGGCTCAGGTGTTCGTGAACCATGACTGAATAATCTGAGGCGTCCCGCAGATCAACCAGTTCCTGGTGGCCGTAAACAACATAGAGAGGGAATACCGGATCGCGTCCCTAGACTAGGAAGAAAGGTGTCTGACGAACTGTGTCTTGAAATCTAGCATTGTAGCAGAAGACCACGTAAAAAACATTGGCCGACTTTGTCCACCAGCTGTAGTCAACTTGATCATCTCTTTGAGCATTTTGTTTGCCCGCTCTCAGAGGCCGTTGGCAGTGGGTGGTTCGCTGTCGTAGGTGAGTGTCAGATGCCAGGTGCTGAACGTATGGCGAAGTCAAACGTGCCATCATCTGAGTGCCGGGATTAGTAATTATCATTAGCTGGAGATCCGTGCTTTAGGACTTTCCAACGCTCGATGGACCTCTACACCGTAACTGCCTTGGATGTTCTGCACTGGCTTGGTGTCCGAAAACTTGGTGCGGTAGTTGATGGCAACGATGATGTACTTGTATCCACGAGATGTCCAGAATGATCCGACTAGGTCCAGCCCCACCTTGTGGAACGGAGGGTAAACCTCTATTGTTGCAGCACTTTGCGGGGTCATGTGGCTATCATCTTCATACGTTGGCAGAGGTCGCAGTGCTTTACAAAGGTCTTTACGTCCTTGAAGAGTTTTGACCGGAAGTACTTGGTGCGAATAACTCTTATGCCCATGTGTGCACCATACTTCCCTTTGTGGAACTCGTGCGAGACCTCGGCTCTCTTCAAGTCAAGGAGGCACACTAAAAAACGTTGGATGATGGGGCCTTGATCCCTCCTGTAAATGACGTCATCACGAACGATGAACTTGTTCTATGCTTGCCTCTGTTGTTTGCGTGAACCCATGGTACCCCCCCCCCCCCCCCCCCCCCCGTCACTCCAATCAGATACTCATTGATGAATACCTGATTGGAGTGAGTGCCATCCGCACATACGTTTTTAGGATCTAAACTTCAAAGACTTGGATCCCACATTCAGGCATCATATGTGACGAGCTTAAGTTGTTGTCTTGATATTCGGCTCCGAGCGTTGGTGAAGACAGCACTCTGACTACCTCCAACATACTTTCAGAACTTCTAACTTATTACAGCGAAGCTGTTATGGGCTAGGGTCGGGGAAACAAATTGTAGAGCCCTTCCACTTCACGTGAAGATGGAGAACCAGCAAAGCTGTTATTTTTACGACGTCTAAGACGATGCCTAGACGGCGACATCTAAAACGACCTCAAGGACGACGCCTAGACGACGACGCCTTAAACGACCTCAAGGACGACTTTGAGGACGATGCCTAGAGATGATAACAAGGGATCAGGACCTCACTATCTAATAATGCCAAGGAAGGCTGACTCACGCTGGTGGCCCCCTCTTCTTGTTTTTATTTATTCATACTTGCCGCAACCAATCGGGAGTCTTCTGTCAACATCTGCAAACACATTTTGTCCCTGATCCTATCGCATAACAGCTTCGCTGTAAAATGTGTCCTCACATGTCAACAGAAAACTCCTGATTGGTTGTGGCGAGTATGAATAAATAAAAATAAAAATAGGGGGCAACCAGAGTGAGTCAGCTTCCTTGGCATTATTAGATAATGAGGTCCTGATCGCTTGTTATCATCTATCTCTAGGTGTTGTTTTAGAAGTCATCCTTGAGGTCATCCAAGAAGTCGTCCTAGACGTCGTCCTCTAGGCTTCATTCTCTAGGCGTCGTCCTTGAAATCGCCCTTGAAATTGCCCTTAAGGTCGTCCTTGACGTCGTCCTCTAGGAATCATACTCAAGGTTCACATAAAGATGGAGGTGCTCCATCTTCACGTAAAAAAATAAGCTCTGCAATTTTTTTTTTTTTTCTTTAGCGCGGTGCGTTTGTTTGTTTCCTGTAGCCCGGTACCCAACCTTGTGCCGAGAGCAGCGTATGCGCAGATGCACCACATTTCTTCGAGCGCGGCAGCGCACACTTGCCTCAATATTGTGAGCACCCCCCAAGTCCCCCGAGACGCGGCGAAACACCATTTTCTCCGACTCACCACCGTATGATTTAGGGGGAAGTCTCCAAGATGAAGAAGATTTATGCAAGATTAATTTAAGCTCCACCTAAAATAGAGCAAAACTCTCGCCCGCGAGTTGGGGAGAGGTCCCTATTCAGAGATTAGCAGAGCACTCTACCGCTAATCTATACACCAACTCAACTCTCCTACGTCGCGTCGCGGTGGTGGCGCGCCGGACGCACTTCCGGTCTGGAGCGGTGGGCAGAAGTCGCCGTTCCAGACATGCATTCCTGTGTTCTTTCGGAAAAAAACGAGACGCAAAACCTGCCTTCTCGTCAAAATGCTGTGACGGGGGCTGTACCAAGAGAGCCTGGAAGGGTTTGAAGATCAGTTTTCATGTGTGTTTGCCCCCTCCGTTCGTCCGAGAACGTGGATAGTAGCCGTGAAAAGGGCAAACCAGACGCTGTCCAACTACGATTGCGTGTGGGGCAACACTTTGTGGTCGCCAGATGTATTTGCTTTGTTCCATATGAACGAGAGAAAACCGCCAAGTTGTCCGGACCACCCACGGGTTCAGTGCGTCTTCAAATTCACACGGCCGCCTGATCGTTCAAACTTTCGTCTGCTTTTTCAAACTTGTCTGCTTTTTGTCGTCTGCTCGTTCAAACAAAAACGGCCCGTAGACCAAACGTTGACCCGGTAATTGCTATAAGAAATAATTGCAGGCCTCAAAAGACTTAATTAGGCTCGATGTAGACAGTAGATACAAGATGTTGATCATTGGTACCGGTGGCCATCACCGACTTGTTACGCTTGGTCTGTTCCCGCTTCCGATTTTCAATATCGACGTTGATCATCGTCGCAACCTTCTACACTTTTGCAGCACGAGCGACGTCGCGTCCGGAAATAGCTAGAAGAATCTCATCATGGTTTTGGCGTCCATTCTGCGGCGTTCACGCGAATGAATCGCCGCACGTCAAATTATTTACGGAAAGTTTAGCGGCGTAACGAGAATTGATAATTTCGCTCAGGCGATTAAAGTGTTAAGAAAGACATTGCGATGACGACGCAGAATCGACAATTCCAACCTGAAAAACAGTATGCAGACTCACACAAACGCCGCCAACGTGACATTCGAATGGTTTGTTGACGCGGGACGCGGTGCTTCTTGACCGTACTCCATTGTGCATGCGTTCGAACTGTCGTCTGCTCATTCAAACTTGGCTGCTTTTTGTCGTCAGCTCGTTCAAACGACAGCGGCCCGTAAACCAAACGTTGTGAAACCAAACGTTGTGAAACAACTAAGTGCAGGCCCCAAAACACTTTTGAAGGTTGGTTGGGGTAAGTAGGCTAAGTGTAAACAGATGCAAGAAGATGTTGATCACCAGTGGCCATCACCGACTTGTAATGCCCGATTCTACTTGCGGTTTTCAGTATCGACGTCCACCATCTCAGCTACGGTCCACGCTTTTGCAGTCCGAGCGACGTCGCGACTAAAAATAGCGAGCAGAATCTCATCGTGGGAGTCAAGCTTTAGCGCCCATTCTGCGGCGTCCACGTGAAATGAATCGCCGCACGTCACATTATTCACGCAAAGTTTTGCCTCGTTAGTTTTGCTGAAGCCGCACAAGTAGTCAGACATTGTTAGGAGGACGTAGAATCAACAATTCCAACGCGAAAAAGAGCACGGGGACTCCCACCGACGCCGACAACAACGCAATTCAATGGTTTGTTTATGGGCGACGGCGGGCTTCTTGCCCACCATCCACCGCGCATGCGCGGCGCCGGTGGCGTCCGCTAGGGGCGCTCCGGTTTGTTTGTAAACATGAGTTGGTGTATAGGTCACTGCCTTAATACGTCACATCTAGCCTTAAACCGGTTTTAACATCACCGTTTTGTAACACTGCTGCCGTAGCAGCTTGATCTTTCAGTCAAGCTTAGTACAGCCCCCGTGTTTGTTGCACCTTAAAACTCTCAAATTGCATCATCATTGTCTCTCAGGAATTGTAAGAAATATCTATATGAAGCCACATGATTTTTTGTGCTCTTTTCTAAACAAATGCACATTGGATAAGTGGGCAGCTATGGCCAAACACGAGTTAAGAATGCTCCAGAAGCCCTTCCGACACCTTCATTATACTGCCAAACGCCATTCCTTTACGTTACACAAATGGTCCGCTACCGAGGCTGTTGCGTATTGATTGAGGCTGCAGCCATTTTGAAAATCTGGCACTGGGATTGCATAACTCGCCGTAGCTATAGTCGCTGACAAGCTAAGAATGGCAAGGAGGAGCTTCAGCTATCCTATGGCAGAGAAAGGCACGGAGCGCTTGCTAAAGGCTGGGCGGGTGTTCGAAAGAGGTGCTCTACCATTCTCGCTCTTTGGGTGACTATAGTGCCTCTCGTGGTTGGTGTATGGAGCAATTCAATGCCATCGCCGGTACGTGGTGGCGCCTATTTGGTGCATTCTTAAGTCGTATCCGACAACATTACGAGGTGCCGCACGAGCATCGTTGCGGCGTGCCCAACTGCAAACTTCCGCTCGCGCAGTACAAGGCGATGGACCGCACAGTGACCAAGATGGGCAAGGTGGAGTTGGTGTTCACCCCGTACGAGGGTGGCGAGAAACAGCGGTACATCGTGTTCGACTTCAAGAACTCCGGTGGAGTGACAATGGCCATGTATAACACGGACGAGTCCATCCAGGGCTTTGCCCACAGCTGCTTCCAGTACGCCCTGATGAAAGAGTGGCCCCTGTACCTGAGCACCAAGAACACCATCCTGAAGCAGTACGACGGACGTTTCAAGGACATCTTCCAGGAAATCTACGAGAGGTGAGGATTCCATCGACATTTCGTTCCGCTCGGTGCCTCTCGTTGGTGCCCTGTTTTGGAGCTAATCTACCCGGAAAGATGGATGTGGAGGATTGTGTAGTCATCGACAAAGGGAAAACAGCGGGGCGTGTCTTTGGGACATCCGGCCTCCGGCACGAGCTCCGCACTTTTCGCCGCGCTTTGCCTGCACGTGCTCGCTCGAGGTGCGCGAGAGGTTGAAGAGTTGTTGAAGGTAGGAAGCTCGTGCTGGAAGCGAGACAACTGAAGCTCCTCCCTGCTGTTCTCGGCTTGTCAGTGATTATAGGTGGCGATTCTGTGGGGGTTTACCCTCGGTCATTGCATCATGAGATGCACGGTGAACCAAACATCCGCCAAGGTTAGGGGCCAACACTGCTTCTAGAGCCTTTTTTTTTTATGTAACTTGGAATTTAATTCAGATGAAATTTACATATGTAGCTTATCTGCCATTACAGTCTGACTACAAATATGTATTTGGTTTTGATGTAGCCCAATTAGTTATGTTAATATTAAAAATTTAATTTGCAAATATTATGGAAAGGATTAAGACAAATTCCAGTAATGAAATCAGAAAATAAATGTATCTCAATAAACTAAAAAGGCTGTGGAATCCAGTAAGGCATAAATGAAAGCTCTAGGGTGAAGTACTATAGGCTTTTAGGACACTTTGGCATTTTCCAGTTTCAAAATGATTTATTGTAGACTGCCTAAAAAGCACCTAAAAAAAAAACAGATCCCATATTTCATATATGTATACCCCTTATTGCATATGTTACACATACACCTTCTACGAGAGAAAGAAAAGAAGAATGAAGATTGGGTATGTGCAAATGGCTTTCATAAATAGCAAAGTGGGCATGTGCAAATGGCTTTCATAAATAGCAAAGTGGGTATGTGCAAATGGCTTTCATAAAATAGCAAAGTGCATAAATAGTTTGTTCAGAAATAATAGCAAACAGCGGCGTAGACTTTCCATTTCCCCGGGGGGGGGGGGGGGCATTATTTTTTCGCCAGAACTGGAGATTGAAGCTGACGAAAACACGGTGGAATTCAATTTCCCATGTATTTTGTCAATAAAGGCAATGTGCACGTTATTTTGTTTACATGCCACTACTAGAAGCTCGTTACATGGCACGTAAACAGCGTCTCGGTAAGGATCATGGCCCGGGGGAGGGGGGGCACGAGCCCCGTTGCCCCCCCCCCCCCCCCCATGGTCTACGCCTATGATAGCAAAGAACATCTACAGACCCATTAAATTTATAGCATATACTGGTAGTTGCGCAGGCAGAATGCAGTGCGAAGTTTAAGGTTGAGTGATCATTATCTAAACCTTCAGGGTCTTTCTGGAACATGCATATAAATAAGTGTGGCTAAATTTAGACACTGTACATTTTTTTATAGTATTCGTGGGTATCTTGATAAGTTATCATTGAAAGCATACTTGAGTAGCTGCACTATTTATGAACAAGGCCCTTGCGTCTGCTTTCCCGCAGAGCACATATACAGCCAATCATCACGTTGCGCAAAAAATAACATAGCGAATAACTAGATAGAGATTACGATTCTTCATACAAATGCAATCTTCACAGATGGTATCTTCGGGCAAAGACGATATCTCTGTTTTGTAAACCGCTGTAATCATGCTGCCGATCGCGGTGATTGGCAAGCCGCACACTTCGCGGAAAAGCGAAACCTCAGGTTTTCTTCATAAACAGTGCGGCTATTACTCGAGTAATACAGTATATCAAGGTTAAGTACTATAGTCCTTATTGGATACTCAAATAAACATGTAACATGTTGAATAAAAAGAATAAGTGGAAAGAATTTTTCAAGCAGACGCTTTTTCGAGACATGGACACCATAGCAGGTGTCCATATCTTGATTCATCAATTTTGTATTAATATATTTGCAGTCACACCTTGAACAATCACTTTGTGCTACTGTGTGATTGCATCTGCCATTCAAACACTGTCATTCTTTCCATGAATTCTGTAGTTATGCCATGTCTCTGTGCTGTGATCAAGTCTAGAAAATGCTATAAGGGGTTATGTGAGGCATCGCAAGTTTTCTTTCTCCCGTCTTTCCAGTGAGTACAAGGACAAGTTTGAGGCTAAGAAGATGTGGTACGAGCACAGGCTCATCGATGACATGGTTGCCCAAGTGCTCAAGTCTTCGGGTGGGTTTGTCTGGGCCTGCAAGAACTACGATGGAGACGTCCAGTCCGACATTATTGCTCAGGGTGAGTTGTAGTAATATGGTCATGCAGTAATCTGTTGAGTAAGTGTAGTGGTGGCAAAAGTTGCTATGGTGACCCCATTAACTTCACAGTCGTGCAAAAGACGTGGAAGCTTTGTTCTTTGCATTAAGGGAATCTGTGTGCGCATTTGAGTTCTGGTTCCTCACATGAAGTCTACTGATTAAGTCGACAGAATCCCTCTTTGCTTGCAGACAAAGTGGCGAACAGCAGTATGGACAAAGCAAAGTTCTTAAGTGCTAACTTTTTTTTTATGTTTGTAGTGCAGTATAACCTCGTTAAAACGTATCTGGTTACATCAGACATTCTGACTCTGCATAGTGCAGGTTTTGTTATACATACATTTGACTATAATTATATATATATATATATAAGTGAGTCTGTAAGTAGCTTGCCATTTCGTTACAGCAGATTCTTTGACAGCAGTCATTATATCTAGAACATTACACGCCTCGTAAGCTTCATATTCATGCGCGACTTACCGTAGAATACCGTGCATAGGCCAATTCCATACTAGGTGCCCATTTGCAAATTCGTAAGATCTGAGAAATTCCGCACAATACATTTATATGTAAAATTGATGACCGCACAAGTGCCCATCCCCAACTTTTTCGCTATTATCTCAAAATTTTGAGTGGGCGCTTGCCCGGTATTTTACACTGGTGTGCCTAGATTTGAGAATGTTTACAACTACTCAATCGGGGTCACATTGTTTGCTCGCCACACAAACTGTGGCGAGCGTTGGTCCTTTGCAAGCGTCTCCACCTTTCCACCCACTCTTATCCTCTCTGCATGAGAACCCATCGCATGCACACTCTCAACCAATTTGGCAGGAGGCATCTGCCAAATGCTCTTCAGGGTTTGATGTGCTCCATTTCTTAAATCTAGGTGCTCTAGTAGTATGAACTAAAGCGTGCAGTGTCGACGACCATCGTCGTCATTGCGCGCCGGGCGCCGTTGGGTGCGCTGTCTAGCTAGGGTTGTGCGTAGCGGTTTCTAGCATGCTGTAAAGGTGGAGGTGCTATCTCTGAGGCACGCTATCGCTCGCACATTTTCTGATTTCATAGCTCGCCACTTGTGGTCTTAGCCAGCCTGTGTCGAACGTGGGCTGCTTTGAAAGTTGATCCTGTTATGACACAATGCAGCGAGTGCGATGGTAGGCACTGCTGCAGCAGCAGCAAAGCAGGAGCAAATCTCCCCGAAAGATAGTCATTCAGCAAATCATGAAGGGGAAAAAAAAAAAAAAAAATGTCAGGGGGGCCCTGGGACTCTCGAAACGGACTCAATGCCATTGTAAAGGACAAAAAAAGCTATCGCCGCCAAGCAAGCGATGGGTGATCTGCAACCAAAAAGGTGCTGACTCCGTGACGCCCGTTCTCGAGACATTCCAGTTAACGTTTTTTTTTTTTTACAAAAACTATAGCTTTCTCTTAATAGCCATTCACATTTCGTCTGTCTCACTGGTTAGAACAGACTCCATTCATAATCCACAACAAAGTTTGTTGTAACGGTATCTACATTCCGCATAGACCAAAATCCTCATCACAATCCAATGTTTGTTGTATGTTTATACTGTATAGCAAAGAACTATATTTGACATTTTTAAAAGAACCTCCTGGCTTAGTTTAGCAATCTTACCGCGTCAAATTAGCCCATTGGGGAGGGGATTTTAGTATTCTGTCAAAAGTACTATACTTGGAAATATTTAATAGAACTTCCCGGCACACTTCCCTTGCGGTGAGAGCTGTATTGATTGGAGCTGTTCGAAGTTTGCCTGAAAGCCACGTTGCACAGTATTTTTAACATGTTTGCTGCAGTTGTTCAGGACTCCAAACAAGCTCAAGTAATTAATATATGGAGCACAGGCTCTGTGGTATCCTCTGAAAAAGAAAAGAATAAGAAGTGCTGCAGTGTTGTGAAGAGAAGGGGCTAGATTTTGAGTTTTTACAATGGTACTATTGCTCATTTCACTGCCTGGAAGAGATCTCAGTAGGCAAAATTTTCTTGTCATCTCGTCTTGCAAATATAACTACACCCGGGACGCAGTCTAGGGCAACTGATGTGGCACAAATCGGTGAGGAACCATGTCGAGCTCCTTTGGTCACACGGTGAATTTCATGCACTACCAGGCACCTACTGAGACGCTTTGCCTGCAGTGCAGTAGGTGAACTAAAAATGTACCTTGCTTTGCTCTGCAAGGGTGGCAACCTCATTCTGCTTTTAGCACATTAAAGCATTGACAGTCGCTGTCTGCAGGGCATGGCAAATCCCAAGCATCTTATCGTCGCCCCGCAGCCAATGAGATGGCGGCTTTGGCCGATAAGAATGCCTAAGAATGAATCTGGGAGAAAGAAGCGTGAACGCAGGAAGCGTCGCCGAGCGTTGGTGGCTGTGCTGGTGAATTTTCTTATTGGCAAACTAAGTGGCACGCATTCTTTGCGCGTTCTGCAGGTTACGGCTCTCTCGGCCTGATGACGAGCGTCTTGGTATGCCCCGACGGAAAAACGGTGGAGGCCGAGGCCGCACATGGAACTGTCACCAGGCACTACAGGGAACACCAAAAGGTTTGGGAAGTCTTTTTCGGTAGTGTGTGAAACAGAAACGAAACTCGATTATGTACTCTCTGGCATGGGGTTGCCAGCTGCTGCAAGTGTAGTTGTGCCTCAATGTTAACCTAGGCCTTTGTTATTGGCACTGGGCTTTGTAGGTAACCAGAACTGGTGGTAGAGCGCTGCCAGATATCGACGTAAGTTGCTCAAATCCTGGAGTGATGCATTAGGTCTTAAGGAATCAAGTTGGAAAGCTATTAATCATATTCTTTTTTTCTTTTTGTCATTCGTCTTTGCATGTAAGTACAATGGTTCGTCTTTTTAGCTTGTGTGTTATTACTAATTTGTAGTTTAGGAAACTGTATTAATTTGGGCTGAAGAAATTTGTGCTATGATCCACCTAAATTAAATGGGGAAGGACTAGCACCGCATAGCCTTCATTGTAGGCACAAAATGCTTATTATCTTTTCCTGTCAACTTTAAGTATCTATCTTTTTTTTTTTTTTTTATTTATATGTTTGATTATCTTAAGATGTTGAGCATGTGGCCATGTCACAATAGGCACCCACCCCGAGACCTTCAAGTCTCTTTAGCTAACTGAAACTCTTCAGCATCTGCCGCTTCTCCAAGTACACCCGTGCAAGGTGATGAAGCTTGACAGAGGCACGCTGGTGCAAAGGGGTGAAGTACACCATATTGTGTGTCCTTTCAATTTGGCTCTCAAACCTAGCGAGCGCCTATCCCCCAGTTTGTCAAGATTGTCTCCAAATTTTGGGTGGGTGCTTGCTCAGCGTTTTATGGTAATATTTGATTTACAAACTCTCAAACTGGGTTCTCTGAAACCCGTGGAGGATCACCTGGAATTCCTTGATCGCCTCAATTTTCAACACGGCCTACTTCAAAGTAGAGCACCCTTAGAACATTGGCATTATTTCAGCAAATTATTGACGATTCTCTAAGTGAAGCCCCCATAGCTTTCCCCCTAGCATGTATGGTGTGACAGAGCTCCTGAGCCTGTGCAGTTGCAGAAATGCCAAGTGGAAAATGGCTCCTGAATTGTTTCTCAGGGTGACTGTGGGGCCCCTCAGCATTTGGCAACCTCCCAACCTAACCAACTCTTCCTTGCATAGTAGGAAAGAAAACATTCCTGTAATGCCCAGACATAATTGTGCCACTTTTATGAAGACTGCTAACGTTACTCATAACTCCTTTGGAATTAATTGCAAGCCGATTGAGATATGCATGGACTGCAAACACAGTGAGCCCCATTGGTCTGACACATGCCACCATTGTTTTCTTTTTTTGACAATTGGGCAGTGGGCGAGCACGTATACATATGACACTAACGCGAAGAATGTGAGCAGAATATTCCCTAGACATCAGAAGAGGGTGTCAGGCAAATGGAGTCTGACTGTAAAAAGAAATGGTTGGCTTTTAAGCATTGTCCATCCCCTCCCTATGAGCTGTTGGGCGTCCTCTAACTCTGAGGTGCTTCTCCCAACAGGGTAAAAAGACTAGCACAAACCCGATCGCCAGCATTTTCGCCTGGACACGTGGTCTGGAACATCGAGCAAAACTGGACAACAATGACGAGCTTCACAGGTAATGCATAAATACGACAAGTGAAAACTTTTTTATCCAAAAAAAAAAAAAAATGCATTTGTCTTTTGTTTTAGTGTTTTAACAACCTAAACAAGGTTCTGTTGACTGTATTTGATGCACAGTTCTTGCATTCAGTTTTCTAATGATAATGTGGTGTGCTGTGCTTAGTGCGATAGCCACAGCCTGAAATTCAATGGCAGTGTGATAGCAAAATATATTGCTGTTCCTTGGTTTACGCATCATTAGCTGTTCAAGTTGATTATTTTATATGTAGTATAATTAGGTCATTGGGAGTTTACTTTAGCCATTTAAAATGTAGTTTTGTGCTATCATCTGCAATCAGGCTTATTTACTGCTACATCCTATCTTGCAAGCTATGTGCAGCATTTTGAAAACCACTGGTGTAGGGACATTGCTTTAAACGGTACCTTTTTAGTTCTAGTTCTCTCATTTCTATGTACACTTCTGTGTTGCATATAAATTGAAAATGGAGTTGATATCATTTGCGTAGTGCCACTAAGTTCTTCTATTGTTCATTTAACATCAAACTTGGCAGTAGACTGTTGGTTACTGTGGTCCATACATAACCTGATGCTGTGGTACCTCTATCTCAATCTGGGCTTGCATACCAAATCATTTGGCTAGAAACCCACTTTTTGATAGGCTGTCTAAGCTGTATATTGTGGAACAAAAATTAATAGGAGCATTACCAAGGTGTAATGTTGTGCAATGACTTGGCATAACAATGATGCGTAAAGAAACTTCTCACGAAGTTACATACTGTAAAACTTTGCAACTCTTCGAGGCTGCGACTGTCGCTGCGATTGGGCTGTCCAAGTTAGGACCGAAAAGAATACTTGGATGGTGTGAAGAGGAAGAGCCCCCCTGCAGGTTGTCATCTACCAACATAGAAAACCTGGAGCTGTCAGGATATTTAAAGGCATCTGGAAAAGTCGTGTAATTTTCGGGAGAATCGTCAGAAGGTTGTTCAAGTCTGGGAGAATTATTGATGTACCGTATTTGCACAAGTGTAGGTCGACCCTTTATTCAATTTCTGAAAATCTGAAGTGGGGGGGTCGACTTATAGTCGAACCAAAGCCTTCCACCGCCGGCTAAAAGGAAACAACCGCGATATCATGAACACCTTGGCTTGTTACGAGATCAACCGGCTGTGCCCCTAGCACTGCGCTATTCTGTGCACTCATTTTACAATTTTTTTTTTTTTTATTTGCGCGAACGAGCATTATTGATAGCGATTCACAAATTAACCTGAATGTACGGGGGTGAACAGCGCACGGCGCGCCCGACTCCCCGGGGGGGTGGCAACACTTCTTGTAAGAGCCACTCCGGAGGCCGCTGGAACAGCCTCACGACTTACTCACCCCGCGGCTTCCCTTCGCAGTTTTTCGTACGATTTACGGTCGCACATCGTTTGATCGAGTGACGAGATCATGCTAAAACGCTAACAACTTTTTTTTTTTTTTTTTTTTTTTTTTTTTGTATTGACACGTGTGATTTGGGCAGTTACGGTTTTCGGTGCTCATTTATGGCCATTCTTCATCCAGAAGCAACCAACAACTGCGCTGTTGGACGCCAGTTCGACCCGTCGGAGCGGGTGATGCTCCAGTGGAGTCTGCAGTGGCGCGGGTTCTTAAACTGTGACGGCAAACAAAGAGGCTTCCATAAGTTTGGATAGGTGGGGGTCCCCTCCAGAGTTGAAGGTCAAGCTTGCAACGCACGCCGCAAAAGTGTGCAATCAGTCTCTACCCGTGACGTCCAACGCGATCGCCGAGCAAGCGTGGAAGATGCAGTTGATCCTGTCATTTGTGAAGTGCGAGATTTTGTTGGACGATGCCGACGACGTGCTTCGAGAACGTAGCAGTGATGACGACGGGACAGACATCACCAGTGCGGATGAGTCGTGGTCCAGTCGACAGTGAACAGCTTCAGTTGTCCCTCCTCCAGCGTGAACTTCGTAGTTTTGGTAACGCCTGGCCGTCTCGCGCACGCATGTGCAGCCAAAGCACGCCAAAGGCATCAATCGCGTGTTGGAGGCTTCGCTATCGAAACAGATACTTTGCCATTCTCACTTGTACACAGTAAAATGCGCATCTACAGATTTTTTTTTTGTGTGTGCAATGTGGGGGGTTGATTTATAATCGAGTTGACTTACAATCGTGTAAATACGGTATGAAGGGCAGTGACCTGCAACGTTGCGGGAAGATGTGGAGTGTGGTGGTAAGGATAGACTTTGCGCCGATTGACAGTTGCCCGCGGCATCACTAGGTAGCAAAAGCCGCCATCCGATCCACCAGATTAAACGTGAACAGCCCTAACAACCTCTGCAACCCCATCGTCCGCGTTGTTTTTGTTTTTTTTACAGCGGAGCTGTTAAGGGCTAGGTTCCCCAGGATCATGTCCGGTATGTTGACAGAAACCTGCCTGGACAGCTACCGCCATCTATAAGCGACGGCGGCAAGCACACAACCAGTCTGGTTGCCGCCTTCGCTCGTAGATGGCGCCAACCTTTCCAGCTATCATAGAAGAATGGATAGTTGGGCGCGTTGGTGGGAATTTATCGTAGGAAACAGCGCAAAAAACAGACTGCGGCAAAGAAGAAGCACACGTAACGAGCGCAGCGCTCGTCACGAGTGTTACTTTGTCCTTGTCTGTTTTGCGCGCTGTTTCCTACGCTGTTATCAGTTTCGGTTCGGACTTAGGATGGGTCAGCCGCGCGCCCTTTTGGGGAACGAAGGTTGGCTGCGGAAGGAGCGGCGACGTACGCAGCAGCGCGAATGAGTCCACAACCGCCGCAAAGCCGCTGTCGCCTTGACTTCCACTGTGTCGAGCGCTTCAGATTCCCTTGCCAAAGAAGAGTATATCGCTTGCCTGGAAAGCCGCCGTCGAGAACAGAATCAGCGATATAAAGGGCACCGGCGGGCCAACGCCACGGATGACGATCGTGCCACGGAGGCCAAGCGCAAGCGCGAGGCCCGGCGACAACTGCATTCCACGCCGGCTGAACAGTTCCCGGGCGCGACGGCAAGGTTCCGGAGGGAGTTCGTGGATTACCTGTTCAGCGTCACGTGCGCCGCGTGCGAACGACTCTGGGTCGTGGATATGATACGTCGGACGAGAAGAAGTGGGAAACGGGCACGTGCGCGTTGTGGCAGTGTATCGAGTACAGCTCCGCTGGTCTTCCTTCTTCACGAGAGTGGAAATGCTGAACGTTTTTTGGCATTACTGAGGGAATTTAATTTAAACATTGAGAGAAAACCCGGAGAAGTTAAGGAATTAGAGGGAAGCAATTCGGTAGATGCCCTGCCACAAGAAAAGTGCTTTATATGCTGCCAAAGCTGAAAAGTTGTTTGTATACCTTTGTGCAGGTTTTGTACGGCACTGGAGTCGGCCTGCATCGACACCGTTGAGGGCGGCAAAATGACCAAAGATCTGGCCGGCTGCATTCATGGACTGAAAAAGTGAGGCGTGCTATGTACAGGTTTCTTGCTTTCGTACAAAGGCCGGCACCATTGTTGGAGGGAACTAACGCTGCCCTCCTTTGTTTCGTTGCAGTGTCAAAGAAGGAGACTACTTGAATACAATGGACTTTCTGGAGGCAATCACAGAGTCCCTCAAGACCAAGCTCAGCAAGTGATGTCAAGCTTCTGCGTATGCAGCTTGACAAATAATTTGAAGAGATTTTTGTACACAGGTTCTCCACCTCATCTCAGAAATGTTCCGCAATAAATTGGTATTTTTTAAGAACATTTGCAACTGCGTTGTGAGTGTTGATGAACCATTGCATTTAAGTTTTGACAGGGATGCATGGACTTAACTTAAAAAAGAAAAAAACATTATATGCTACGAAAAATGAGGGCCCACATTCGTTCATTCCTTGCTGCTGCGTAAAATTGTTTTGGAAAGGGACCATCGTAAAATGCCCCACAAATTTTAGAGGAACGCTAAAACAGTTTTCTAATGAAAAAAAAAAACTGAGTTTATTTATTTATTTTTTTTACACATTACTAGTAGGAGCAACATAATCACCAATGCCATCTGTGCATGATACATGCCGATGCCATCAGTCACACCACATCGTATCCAGCCTGTTATCCATTTGAAGGATTTGTTGTCTACGAACTAAAAGCAAAAGTGTTTGAAGTTTTCCGAGTATCTGCTTTTTCTAAGGTGAGCTCCGTATCTTTATTTTTAGTACCTGTGTGCAGTCGTGCAAACTTCTTTCTGTTGCATCCATGTCAAGCATCCCAATCCTGTTGCATTATGTTCATCGGAGTGGCGTGCGCTCCAGCAGATCGTGAATAGACTAATGAACTCACACCCAGTGTTGACTACAGGCTCCCCTAGCCCACTTCATTTGAGAAAAATGATCCACAGCTTCAGGATGGGTGTGGTGGCGCTGGGATTGAATCTGAGGTAAACGACATACATATATTTTAGCCATTCATCTACTTTGGGGACTATTTAAGATGACCAGGAGTCATGGTACCAGCATGCAGTTGTGTAACCGGAACTGCATGGGGGAACATGTTAAAGGGCCCATGAAACGGATTTTGGGTTGGGATTAATTTATTTTCGATTGGGATTTTACTCGTAGCACATCGTTCAGTGGGCCAAAAGAAAAAAGGTAGAAAGACGAAAGCCTGACTTTCAGTGCGAAAATTTGAAAACACCGCGGACTATTTCATACCTCCTCCCCTTCGTAAGCTCTCTGCCTTTTCACAGCGATACATCCGCGGTCCCAAAAGCGCGTCATTGGGTCTAAACGCACGTCACACAAAACCGGACTTCACTTAGTCCCTTCACCCCTAAGCTGACATTTTGGTGGAAGCTATGCGCTTGCCGAACCAATCGGCCGCCTCCCTTTATCACCTGACCTCAATCTCTGCGCGTGGGTATGCGCGGAGGAGCGTCATCATGTGGCAAGTGTGGCTGGCCCAACGAGCATGTAGCTTCCACAACACTGTCAGCTCCGTGGTGAACGGGTTGGGGAAAGCAACTTTTGTCTGAATTTTGAGCGACGGGCTAATCTTCCAGGGGGACAATGGCGCTGTCCGGGTACATAAACCAAATTCCGAGCAAGAGAGGCCTCCCCTCTTTTCGTCTTCTTGAACTGTTTGGTGGAATGCGCGATTTATGAGTTGAGGAGGAAAGCTAAACACGAAAAAGTTGGAAAAGCGTTTCATGACCCCTTTTAAGACCTTGGGTAGCGATCTTGTATTGCACGAACTACGTTGCTTCTCTAGGGCGTTGAGCCAAAGCCACCAAATCCAACAGGCAGGTCTTTGCTTCATTGAGTACTGAAGTGGAAGATGAAACACGAAAGGGCATGATGCATGCACTCATAATTGCAACGTCGAGGTACAGCTAGCAATTATATTCAGTGCCACTGCTCTGCACCAATGTGCAAGCTTCGCCACGTGACAAAGAAAGTTGAATTGGAGGTATGTTGCTCTTTACACCGAAGTACTAAGCCTGGGTTACAGGTGTCCTTGGATTTACTATTTTGACATCAGGTTGGAACCATGCGAGCTACAATTTCGAAAGCCCTTCATTTAGTGGGAGTATATCTGTCATTAACCGAGATGCTGCAAGCTTCCATTAAGGCATCCTATTTGAGGATGTCGCCATGTCCCCATGTCAACTTGCTGGGTTTTCACACCCGTCCTACACATGCTCTGTCCTCGTGCAGAGCTAACCCCATTGTGGAAAACCTTTCACAGGAAGTAATATAAAGTCCACTGGGTTGGGAGAGCGGTCAGCAGTACTGCTGACCTTTGTCAAGACCAAATGACCCAGCACATGCAGCAACGCAGCAAAGTGCACACGGCATCGTGGGTATTACATATCAGACTTGAGGACAGCGCCATTCATTTCTGTTGTGGATCAGTGGAGTGCGGCGAAGCAGGCGATGATTCACACTCATTCTACGCATGCTCTGTCCTCGTACAGAACTCTCCCCATTGTGGAAAACATTTCACAGGAAGTAATATAAAGTCTACTGGATTGAGAGAGCGGTCAGCAGTACTGCTGACCAATGTCAAGTCCGAATGACCGACCACATGCAGCAACGTAGCAAAGCGCACACAGTATCGGGGGTATACATATCGGACTTCGAGGACAGCGCCATTCATTTCTGTTAAGGATCAATGGACTGCGGCGAAGCAGGCAATGAGCACATCTCCCTTTCTGCCCATCCTAGTGATGCCACTGGTAGTTGCTCACCCTTCAGCTGGCTAGGAGATGCCAGTTATGACCTTATGACGCCCTTCATAGACAACAGAGAAGTTTGCTACATAGCCTGTGGTACTTGCATTTTTTTTTTTTTTTTTAAATAGAAGTGGATATATTAAAGCCTTTAACAATCCAGTGTTATAACCACTCCTAACTTTTCAGCTTGCCTTTGAAAAAAAAAAAAAAAAAAAAATTTCGCCAATTTAATTTAGTAAGGTGCACAAAAACATGCAAGTGCCCCTCCCCCTCTTCCTCCTAGTTTGGAGGTTGTTATATCTTGCTTTGGGCAGGCACTTGCTTCCATGCATTAGTATACTAGGTACTGCATTTGACCTGAATATCGCACCGAATTAAATTAACAAAAACGCGATACGTTGAAATGTTTTGACATTATACATCATCGAAGGATGCACTGCACAGAATTGTAAACAACTGCACCACACGGCTGCATAAATTCAGTTACGTTGTAAGGCAGGACAATCTCGACTGGAGATTTCGAATACAGATGAACATTTCCTGAGAAAATTCACTGTTCTAGGAATACCTGCAATTTATTTGTATGTCGCAAAAATTACCACATAACGTTTAATCGCTCTGTCTTCAAAATTCCACCGTCCACCCACAAGTCGCAGCTGAGTTGTCCTACGTCAGGTATTTCACGACGAGAAACATAACGACACAGGTGACCAGCATCCCGCCGAACAGGATGAACTTGTCCTGGTACGTCCGCCTCTCGATGAGCCGCATGACCGTGTTGGACATGCCCAGCGTGTTCGCCACGTCGAGTATTTTTCGGTGCGCCCCTTTCAACGTAGTCCTTTGCTCCCGAAGGTTGGTCAGTATGTTACTCCCGCTTCCTATCAAATCGTCCATGTTGCGGTGTGCGTCCTGTGCCCTGGAATGGAACTGAATCGACTGATCAATGAAGATGGACGTGTCCCTAGTGTCGTTCGGCGCGAACGTGCGAGTGAGTAGTTCTTCCCTGTTTTGGTGGGCCTCTTCCCGTTCCATCCTACGGCGTTGGAGGTTGCCGAGCGCGGCTTGAAGGTGTCTGTACTCGTACTTGAGCTCGTCGACTCTCATCTTGGCGTGCTGTCGGCGCGACATAGGCTCCTTGTTCACGAGGAGGCTCAAGCGCTCGCAGTTCTCGACGAGCTCGTTGATCTTCTCTTGAATGACACCTTCCATTCGCGATGCTTCGTCGCCGGTGGCGATCTCGTACCGCTTGAAGCACTGGTGGATGTCTTCCACGATGCTGTTCGAGACGTAATATAGCCGCTCCATGATGGTATTTTGTGTACCTTGTGAGGGGTGAACGCTCCTATGACTCGGTGCTATCGTTAGTTTGGCCGCGTAATAACTCCACGAACGACATGCCACATCAACGCTCTCTCTGATCGAAAGTTGTGGTGCTGTCGCAGTCCCGCAGCGACGACGCACGTAGGTAGCAGAAAATTAAAAAAGTTCTCTCATTTTTCTGCATCTTATAAATTGTTTTATTTAAATAAAAATATTTTTTATATGCATCAGGTGCTACAATCTGGCAGAAAGCGAATGAAAACTACGGTGCTAACCAGGACTTAAATTACTTATATGCTTTGAGCGATAGTCGTGAAGCAGAATGTGTGTCGCCATATTGGTAGAGGGCAGACGACGGTGGCTATTTTTATTACTTTAGCGATAAAATGAATTCATAACATTATTAAACTGATAAATAAATATTAAACGTGTTTTTCATATCTTTTTTTGTTCAATATTTAGGCTTGATTTATATATTTGCAGATTCTTGTGATACTGGCTCGGCCACTAGACAATTTGACACTCCATTCGCTCACCGCTCTAGCGATGCATACACACTGCCCTGCCAAGCGAAGCTGGCGAAGTGCCCTTTTCCTCTGGCCCCGTTTTCTCCCGTTCATCAAACTTGGTGAAAGTATTGGTTAGAATTGATTAATGACGCTCAAGACGGCACGTACCTTCGAAATGCGTAAGTGAGGGCCACCTGCAAGTCCGTCCTGTTTTCTGATCGCCTCGAACGTTACGTTGTTGTTTTTTTTTTCTCCTTCCGTACTCAGTCCCGATTTGGTGCTGCGATATCGCGTAAACATGATCAGTTTGCGAGGCATTTCAGTGGATTAACAATCGTTGCAATACCGAGCTGTACTCTTCACACCCAAGACTCACTCCGTCTCCTTTCCTCTTCGATTGTGTGCAGTTTTCAAGATGATTCGATGATGTTCGTCCCCGACGTCGGTTCAGTGACATGGGCAGTGGTCGCCGTTTCGACTTCGGTGGTTCTGATCGTCGCTTTGGCGCTATGTCTCTGTAAACAGGGAGCTGACAAGTGAGTCTCAATTTATTGCCATTGTCTCGCAGCTTCTTTTGATATTGTTTCCTTGGAAATACCTTAAAATTAAAATAAATAAATAAACGAAGCCAGGCGTGCCGCGAAGGCTCTGTCATCGCGCTAAATATAGACGGCGCGTAGCAGCTCGTTCAGCGGGTATCGTAGGTGGACGTGTAGTATTTGTCGCGAATCTAGATGTGCGCTCACTCGGAAACTCAAGTTTCCTGTTGGACTGTTTGACACGATAAAGCGACTGATAAAGGTTCCCCTCACTATGCGGGCTCTGGCATTCCATCAAAGCTACATGAGGCTGTTCTACACCGAACCACTTGGGAAACTAGCTCTCATTCCCCGTAAACGTTGTTATTTATTTTTTTTTAAATGTAACTTACGTTATGTTTCCAAGCTTAATGAGAGAGCATTGACAAGTGGAAAAAAATTTTCTGCTCATTAATTTACCATTATTCGAAAAAAAAATAGGATTTTGACGTATAGTAATCTTCAGACATGTTTGTTTCAAGATCAGGCTTGCGATTACGTCCTGAATTTTCAACGCTATCAATGGCTCGTTTTTTCTTCTCTATATATCCTTCACGGATTTTGGGAGAGGGGGTGTAACAGGGGGAGAGGGGGGAGGTTCCGAGCTTGCTGTCTTGAATAGTAATGTGGAATTTTTATGCCATACACACGCTGGCCTTCGGTGCTTCGAGCTTGCACGAGAAAAAGTAGTCGGCTCGCTTTACTCTGAAACTTAATCAGAGGAATGGGTATTATATCCTTGAAGTAATTTGCGTAAGAGCTGTCTACCTGTGTTGTCATCTGTTATAGTTGAAAACAACAATAACACTGTCGGTGCATTTTTGTTCGGGAGGAAAGAAATTCTATTTCTCTGTGTGTGTTGTAGGTCTCTCAATTTTATACGGGAAGAAAACCAGGTGCTCAACGCAAATTCACCTGTTGCATTTAAAGTTCAGGTACTGTCTCCATTTTGTTGTCATCTCGCTCTAGCTGTGAAAATTTCTTATCTCTTTGATTTTCGGACGTTTGCATTTTCATTTGTCATTATTGCTGAATATTTAAATGAGGAAAATAACGGATTTCTGTAAACAACTTAATTTTCGCGGGCTCAGATTTTCGCGAATTAGGCCAAAGCTGAAACTTTTGACCCTTTCGTGGCCTCGAATTTTTGCAAATTGTGGTGGTTTGCTATACTTTGTTCACCCTTACGCTGGGACTGCAGCCAATGCTGAAGCACAAGAGCTCGAGGTCGCTGCTTTGCAGTTTTCTTGAGCAGAATGAGCACTCGCGTTACAAATGCACGTTTCAAACCCAGGATTGCGGGCTAGCTCATGCTTGTAGCTTTGACTGCAGTCTCAGCTTATGGGTGAACAGAGTATAAATGAGCTGAAATGCCGCTCCACATGGCGTGCGCTACTATCGGAGCCACCTGTCACGTTTTTCTGGAAACTGCGATGCATGCTGAGGCCAAGACAACTCCCCTCCGGCACTAGCTGAGCCAATCCGTGCTTTCTTGTCATCTGCTATTGAGACAGCAGTTCTCAACTGTGGCAGGAGCCGCAGGACTGTTGAGACAAACGCCTAAATTATCGGGTTTTCTCAAAGCTCCCGCTCAACTTGAAAAGGGCTTACCAATACAGCTGCAGCAAGCTAGCTGTTCTTGTCTCTCTCGAAAACGCCTTTCTTGTGGTGCTTGTGGTTCATATCTTTGGGCGTTATTTATGCGATTTACTTTGGCTAACGACCTTTCTTATACTATTGACCATTTTTAGATACTCTTTAACGCTTGGATGCCTAACACACTTTTATTGGCACTCTCGAATTTTTAGAACTGTTTTTGTCGAGTACAAGAGACGTGTGTTTGAACAACTCAACTGTGGACTGACTGTTGCATGATCATAAATCGGGGCTCTGAAAAAATTGTTTAAAGAAAGTTTGCAATAGATATGTGCTGTGTCATGAATAGTTTTTACTGTTAAAATAAACAAAGGAATGTCGTCTTGACTGCCTCACTAGCAGACGACACGGCATTGCAGTGTGGTGCCACGAGCACCAGATGGGAGTTCTCTTGGCCTCGGCGTGCATCGCAGTTTGCAGAACAATGCGGCAGGCAGCTCTGATAGTACCGCTCACTATGCGGAGAGGCGTTTTGGCTCATATTGGACGCGATAGTACTTGCTATTATTGGGAAACATATTTGTGAGATCTATTTTTCACGAATCATAGGCGATTCGCAAAGTTTGCAAAATTAGTTTTTTGCAAAAATTAAGTCGTTTACAGTATATACACATTAGATCTTCTGTGTCCTTTGAGGTCGTTATGTATTTAGATTTTTAGTTTAAGTATAATCTCAAAAGGACTTAAAGAGATGCTGAACCAAAATTTGGAGCTCACAAGGCAAGGCTGGAGTAATAAGCAGGATGCTGCAAAACCCAAAAACATCACTCGTGCAACGTTACCTCTAATGGATGGCCATATTTTTGGAAAAAAAGTATGCGATTGAAAACGGCCGACGAGACATGTGACGTTGCAGTTCTCCTTTCCCCTCCACTTTGCTTCATCTCCTAGGCAGATGAGTCGAAACAAGAAGGAGAGAAGCGAGGCCGCTTTCCGTTATTCTCAACTATTCCAGGAGAATCATTACGTGACATTGCTCGCTTGATCGTGCCCTTCTTTTCCAAAGATGTGGCCATCTGTTTGAGATTTTGATGTGTGTGTGATGTTGTGGAGTTCGTAGCGTCCCGTTCAATGCTTCTGGGGCCTAATTTTGCGAAATCCAAGTTTCAATTTATCACATTGGCTTTTCAAATAATTTGGAACAGTTGTCAAGGTAGCAGTTCTGCATGGAGGTAACCTCCAAATGTAACCTAATGAGTAATGTTAAATGCTACCTGTTCTTATTGTCTTCTTTTTATTTATTTTTTAAGTCTTCGGCGGAGCGCCAAAATGGTGACCTTCACTCTGAATCATCACCCTTGGACAAAGTATCTCTCCACCCCAGGTAACAAAGCTTCCACACATTTCCAACTGAAATGTAAAAAAACTAAAGAAAAAAAAATTTTTTTGGAGGGAGTTTAGTGAAATTTTTATAGAAATCCAAATACATAGAGCATACACAGTTTAGTGATACCTTAGAAATGCCAGAGGCTACACAAATGAGGAGAATGTTCACTGCTTTACTTCTGTTGTATATGTATCTGAGATGTACAATCAGTAAAATTATTTACATTGTGTGCATTGTAGTACCTTCATTGCTTGTGGGAATTTTTGTATGGGAGGAGGAGAGGGGAGGGGGGATGTGACTTGGTGTATAAAAATTAGAAAACAAAACGTCATTAAAAAGCAACACTTCTCTAATGATGTTTATTTTTTGACAAAGATAAATTTATGAAACTTTAAACTTGCGGCACATAATGGTATCCTGCAATTTCATTGGTAGATCCATATAACTCGTTGGAAGTATTTGAACAAAAAGAAATACCCTGATTGGTGCTGCTGGTGCCAGATGCAGTAGATGCTCTGCCTCTAGCACGACCTTTCTTGATAATGCTTCATTGCATGCGCAATCAAAACTCGAAGGAATGCCATGTGTGCATGCTAGAAATGGAGCTACCGCACCCTTAGCCGGTCACTGACCATAGAAATACATAGAGGGTTGCATGTCGGCCAATCCAGGCAGTTTGTTCACCCAACCTTCACGACACCTGGTAGAAATTTATTTATTTATTTATTGTGATATACTGTGTGCCTTTTTCCGGCCTGGCAGGTTACATGAGAAAACACAAATTGGTACACATCTCTACACACAAAAAAGTTTCTTCCTTTATTATCTTATACATAAGTGCATAATGCTAGTATACAGCACTGTAAAAACAAAACACTCGGTAAAATAGCGTAGAACTTAGAGGTGCTCAAACTGTATATAGCGGTGATTAAAACAATGAATGCTATAACCAATTGCAGTAAGAACATAAGAGCGAAAATATTTTAGAAGAAATGTACCGTCGCTTTTTTTTATGACAATGTTAAGTTGATAACAAGCTCATTCAACTCTGGATTACTTTAGGCTGGTGACGGAACGGGCCCTCCCCACTCCGCCGGGAAGGCCCCAGTCCGTCCCCGCAGCCAGCCCTTCCAACGCGCTCCGCGACGGAGCCGCGACGGACAGCCGCTCCTCGACGCTAGTCCGGCCACATCGCAGAAACAAGGCCCACGCTCCCCCGCCCCCTCCCGCCTCCTCGGCGCCCCCCGCCGGTGGCGCGGACGGGACTAGGTGCGTCGACGGCACGGGGGCCGACACCCCCAGCGAAAGCTCGGAGTCGGATCCCCTGTACTCGGTGGCGACGCTGCGAAGGCCGCAGTCTCTGGACGTGACGGACAATGCCCCTCCCATTCCCGAGAAGCGCTTTGACGTGGCCGCGGAGGAGAGGGCCCTCGGCGGTGCCGCCGCCGGCGCTCCGTTCCGTGAGTGGCGGTTCCCCATTTGCATTTCGTCGCGGCCCATGCACCAGGATCGCGGGTTTCTTTCCCCATTCCTTTGCGACGTTCAAAATTTTGGGCTCAAAGGTTGACGAGAGGAGGAAACTCTTCCTCGATTTCTCCTTTCCTTTCGATTGCGGAAAAGGCACTGTGTAACCGAGCTTTCGGTTGCATGTCAAAAGATCCCCAGGTGGTCGAAATTAATCTTCAGTCCTCTGCTGGTGCGTGCCAGATGCCTGTCATTGGTTTGGCATATAAAACTCCAAAGTTTGACTTGACCTTTCCATTCGAGAAAGAGGGAGACCCTCCTTTCTGCGGGAAGTAGTTTGGAGACCCTCTTCCGTGAGGAGAGGAGGAGGAGAGGGAACGGAGAGGAGAAAACTGGGAGTCGGCTTTTCTGCCCGGCAGATGACAAGTCTGCGGGTCGGCCTTTAAGCACGCTGTCCCCCTTTCTCTACTGAACTGTCGTTTTGCAGGAAAGAACTTGCTGTCCCGCCCGGGCATTCCTAACTTGCGTTTTGATAGTGACCACTGTGGTCGCCGACAAGATTAGAACGACAGGGAGTCTCTTGCGAACACCTCGCGCCCAGAACATTCGTTGCCTTCTGCCGCGCTTTGGGTGCTTATACGTGCTCGAGGCTGATGAGACGTCGAAGCGTTATCGAAGTCGGGAAGCTTGCGCTGGAAGTGGAACAACTGAAAGTTCTCCCTGCCTTTCTGATCCTGTCAGTGACCATAGGGGATGCAGCATGAACTGCTTAGATGTCGTTGTTGCATCCGCCTTTTAATTCCGGACAACTGTACTCGCTGCAGCGAGCGCCGTTTCGGCCTCGTCGAGATCGACGGCTCTTGGAGGTCGATACATACCGGCTCTTATGGCATTCTTTGTCCCGTTTATTCCGCGTGGCTCAGTCAAGCGTGGCTATGTTGCTCTCAAACCCACGGGTAAAAGGTGGTGGGCAATACCGAAAGAATGCCACAAGACAGGGCGAAAGAGATGTCCCAGAGACTTTGCCAAAAGCTGCCGGGCTTAGGGAGAGACAAAGTCACTTAACTTAAGAAAAACTGTATTTCATGCTGCCTGTCTTCATTGTATCTTATTGCGGTGATTTTAAACGAGCACCGAACTCCCGAAAGACAATGTTTTGGGGACAACAGAGTTTGGTGTTCCTTTTCAATGCTTTGGTATGCTCACACAGTGCACAGTGAATTGCTGTTGAAACTTGATATTTTTGTTTCAGGACCACCTAATAACACACATCCGGGGCCAGGTCCCCTAGCCCATAGTCCGGACATACCCTTTGTGTCTGTAACAATGCCGGAAGCTACAGGACCTGCATCACAAGCCTCAGGTGTGAAGCCTTACTTTGATGTTTTGTGCATGATATACAGTGAGGAAGTTTGTCTGCTCCTCACGTAGGGGTGTGGCGACATCACGGCGCAAAGCTCTCTTTGGAGGACGTAGTGGGTAGACCCAAAGTCTTTTTGTCCACCCACTGTATCCTCCAATCGGAACAAGCAAGGTCGTCCGCACCTTGCACAGTCGGTGCAGTGGCGAGCTCCAGTGTCGTCTGCTATTCGTAGCGACAGCTGCTTTGCATTTTCTACTGCTGCCAGAAATCCTCCAGCTGTTTTTAAACGGGGATATCGCTTTTAAGGGGAGACGAAATAGTTAGAAGGGTATGTTGTTTTTATCGACTGACAACTGTCGGACACGCTAGAATTAAGAAAGTGTTTGCAACCGAGAAGTTGCTTACTACCTCTACCCACCGAAGAAAATGGCGTCTGCACCTGCTTGGGCAGAGCTTCACAAGCTTCATGCACACAATCTCTCCCTGTTACCCTCTCGCACCTGCTTTCGGATGCAGAGGGGCTCATTTTTTTATGCCTTCGCTCTCGTGTTTGAAGGGACACGTTTCGGTCAGCTTGTTGGCCATATAGAGCCATAGAGATGAGAAAGCTTGCTTGTGTAGTAAATTCTGTAATGTTTGTTTATTTTCCAGGAACGTCTGACCTCTCATACACAGTGATCTCAGTGAGGGAGCCCCTAGCCAAGGTACGGGAGGAGACACTGAGGCAAAAGCCAGCTCAGGTTTGTGTGGCTCGGTACTTCACCTGCTTGCAGAGTCTTGCAGTGGAGTCTTATGCATGTTGCAACTGTTGGTATGCGGAAGTTGGGGCAGTTCAAGGTTCTTGTGCTCGTAGGAGTAAGGCAAGCTTTGAATAACAATTCTATTGAAGGAAACGCGACTTTACTTGTGGAAACGGTACTTTACATGTGCCTGTCGTGATTTGAAATCTAAAACAGAGTTCTTAAGTTCATAATGGTACCAGTAGTTGACAGCTTTTGGAGTACAATCTTCACTGTTAAAATTGCACATTTTGCTTAGCTGCGTCGCCTCACACCTGTACCATTTCCGTCTCAAGGTGGCTCCCGCCCAGGAAGCTTACTACACGGAGGTGCCAGAGGAGGAGCAGATGTATGCCGAGATAGAGTCCGGCCACAACTCCGCTGGGTCGTCGGTCACTTACGCGAGGATAGAGCCCCGAACATCGGAGCAACAACCTCCAGCACCCCCTACTGTTGAGAGCCTGAAGTCTGTGGCCCAGGCCCACTCTAGACAGGGTAAGACCATTGCTCCAGAGCTGTCGAATCAACCTCACATGGTACTAGCGTGTGTGACACTGGAGACGCATTCTGTATTTAAAAGGAAACTGAAGCGGTTTTAGAATGCAAGTAGGCTGCGAGGGTTTGGATGACGCACCTTATAAATAATATGTGTGAAGTTTTTTTTGGAGGGGACGTTGTTAGCGGGATTGATGCGCGTAGTTGTAAATTAAAATCTCTCCATGGCTGGTCCCCCCCGCTGCCTGCCGAGTGCAGGAGTGGAAGGTGGGAAGTAGAGAAACTAGTGAAAGCGATGTCATCGTGAGGGTTGAGCGACTCTTCTCGAGCCGACTCGGTGACGCCGACTGATGTCGTGATGCCTTTGACAAATAAAGAGTGGCAAAGAGGTTCGCATGTCTCCTGCAACAATTGCTTCAGCTTTTCTGAAGATAAAAGTGGTTTACGCTAGATGCTGCTTAATTTCATTGCAGTAGCCGAAAAACTGTAGAACACCCCTTTTTTTTTTTTTATATGTGTTCCAGCTTTTTTTTTTACCTCAAAGGTTTTAAATATTAGGAAAACATTGGCTGTATCTTTTGTTGAAACTCTGTTATATGTGGATAGAATAAAGAGGCATTAAATGTTGGAAGTGCAAGCTGGTGTTTGTTGAAAGTAGGAATTAAGGATGCATGCTGTTTTAAAGTGACAATAATAAGGGAACTTCCAAGCCCCGGTTCTTTTTCAGAGTTTGCAGTACAATCTTTTGAAGAGTTCTGACTCCCTCACATGAATCGACGTGCAGTTTCTAGTTTCAAGAAAAGCGCGAGCTACTACAGCCGTAAACTTCACCTTACTTGGTTTGCAGCCTCTGTGACGTCGGCGTCGTCTCTCGGCGCCCCGAGCCCAGACATGGACGTCGGCAGCCTGTACACGGCCGTGGACAAGAGCAGCAAGCAGAGGCAGACCATCCACATTTCCGAGGGTGTGGCGGCGCTCGGAGGAGAGGCGGCCAACCTGGACGAGCTCTACGCCAAAGTGCACAAGCCGAGCCGGCTTTCCGCCAACACGGACGAACCGCCGGCCAAGTCCAAGCACCTTCTGCCGGAAGCCTTCTCCGTCCACGACCGGCCACGCTCTCTTCCGCCCGGTCTCGACCCCTTCGTGTCGTGCACCAACATGGTGGTCGTGCGGGAGTTTGAGGAGAAGAACGGCAGCAGCAGCAGCGTCGGCGGTGGCGGCGCCGAGTCGGCGGAGAGCCTGCCGCCACCGCCGGAAGAGTATGCCGACCCCGCGTATGAGCGCGTCTACCACCAGGACTCGAGCGACACCGACCCCTGCTACGAGAGAGTCAGCGGAGGTCATGCGGACGACGCCGTTTCGGACCCGGGTTACGAAAAGGTCCCGAAGAGGTTTGACCAGGAGCCGGGCTACGAGACGATCCGTAAGGACGCCTCGACAGAGTACAGCCAGGGCGTCGATCCGGGCTACGAGAGGATAAGGAAGAGCGACAAGGCGTCGGGCGTCCGGGAAGACGATGTCACCACCAACGGCGGCAAAGCGGTTGAGCACAACTATGAGCGTATCAAGGGCCGGAAAGAGCGGCCGTACGACGACGCGAGCGACCCGGGATATGAGAGGATACGGCGGAAGGAGGATCGAGGGGAGGACGACGCAAGTGACCCGGGATACGAGCGCATCCGGAAGACGCACAGCGACGCATGCAGCCAGGCGGACAGCGACCCAGGCTACGAAAGGATTGAGCACAGTCGGAAGGCCAAGCCCACCGTGAGCGAAAACGGCGATGACGTCGGGTACGAGATGATCAAGGAAAGACCGGCCGCTTCTTGCGTAGCGCACGACGCAAATGGCTCCAGTGACGAAATGTACGAGAGTGTGGCGGACGACAGGGTTCGGAAACTGGGCTACAGGCTGATGAAGGACGCGGGGAGCGGCGTGGACTCTCCAGCACCGAGTCCCCTCGCCTGGAAGCAAGCATCAGACAGCAGTTCCGCGTCGGATCATGGGGCTACGGAAGACAGCAGTTCGGAGGAGCCGGGCTACGAGCGCGTGCGGCACCGCGCGGATACGGACACCGAAGCAGTGCGACCGACGCCGCGGAGACGCTTGGGGGCGCAGGCAAAGGTCTGGCGCTGCAGCGACAGCAATCTGACGGCTACAACCGTGGATACCGCCGAGAGGGCGACCAGCACCTTCAGCCTCAACGCTAATTTAGATGAAGGGACGTCGGACGATGGGAACACCGCCGATGCGGGGGCCGTGCTGTACGAAGTGGTTCGAGACGCGAGGGACGCTGGGGTTCAGCTCGTCGAGCGCATCACGGACAACGAACCTGTGCCAATTGTCTGGGCACGCAACGCAGCTCACCGCTCGTCCGAGCACAAGGAGAGGGAGTACATCTTTTGAGTGAGTGGAGAGTCCGGCTTCTAGGTGGGGTTGAGTTCAAGAAGGAAGAGTTATATGATGCACTTTATTGAGGGATGTTACCTTCTGGGTGCTTTAATTTCTATGTGATTGTTGCGTTCATTAATTGGCCTCTTCAAGGGGGCATGTTCCCATTTTTACATCAGGGTATGATTTAAGTTGTGTCGGAAGCATTTATCAGTGAAAGATTAGTATTTCATTTGTGTCTGTAGATGTTATAGATTGCTGCAATACACTGCAATTCTAGAGTGAAGTATTGTGCCATGTGCACTTCAAGTTTTGTTTGTTGTTTGTATTCAGTGGAGCCTATATGCCTAAAGAAGTAGTACTTTCATCTGTGTTAGCGTTTTAAGCACTTGCCTCATTTCTTTCTAGGGTTCAAGCCTGAGTCGTGAGCTCTCGCAAAGGCTTGCTCTTGGAATTGAGCACTTTTTATCAATAGGAGTTTTAGTGGGTATTGCTTTGATAGATAATATATTATAAAGTTTAATTATGGATAGCAATGCTTGCCTTATTATATGGGCAACTAAATACTGTGGTTATCTCGTTGCATCAGCATTGTGACTATGTTTAAGTGATATGTGCAGTTAGTTTCATCTTTAAACTGGCTCTCTTATTGTAGTTTTTTATGAAAAATGTTGGTGTAACAAATCTAAGTGTCAAAGTAATTTATAGGGTGCATCCATTAATTGAGTGCTTCAGAAAATGATATTTTGGCATTTTAATATCTTCTAAAAAGCAAAGCATTTTACTGTATATGTCAACTGCCAGTCTGATGCATCCCAGTCTTTCTGAGTTCTTCCTACCAGCTTTTCTACCTTCTTGTTTTCTGTGAATTTACTAATATAGGTAGTCCTTTATGTTAGACCTTAAATCCATGATCTGGATAAATAAAAGTTGATGCCAATAAGTACTGTTTCTCTTTCATGTGCAGTACAAAGTAGCAATTTATTCCTCCAAATTTGCTTCAAGTAACCCTACAGAGGCCATGTCAACAGTACTAAAATGTCTGCTGACTCAGATTCATGGGAACTTAATTATTCTGCTTGAGTAGGTGGGCATCATTACGCACGTCACAAACTTGTGACAATGTTGCCATAGAAAAATGCCAAAAGAAGAGATTGTGGTAAGGGTTACAGTGCCGGAAAAGCAGCTATTGTTATGGATTACGGGTTTGAAGTTGAATAGAACTATGCAGGATTTGCTTTTGCAAAGCTGTAGGAACTTGTGTGTACGAGGTTTCTTTGCATTTACCCATCTCTTGAAAATGTTTGTTCTGTATCCAGCAGGTGGGGGGGAGGGTCCTAACTAATGCTGCCCCTTCTCCTGTATGACTATGTAGGTAGTGAGGAACAATCAGACACAGGAGTCTAATATCATTAATATCTGGTCTCTGCTCACATATCACATGATGCAAGAATTGATGGCTCTGAACACTTATTTTAGCACTATTAATCAAAAACGTTTTTTATTCATTTTCATCACTACTGTTTTGCACACCTCACATCTTTTTAATTTGTGGAGGTAGTGTAAGAGCTTTTTCAAACTATATTATCATGTTTCATTCTCACAGTGTCATGATTTATTTATAGTTAGCTTTATGCTGTCAAGCAATAAATAATATTTTTATCATACCTTTTTTTACATCTAGTACAATGGTGCTCTCTTGGTAAATTAAAACGGCTTTTAAAGCTGATTCTATTTACATTATGTCAATGATTTTTTTTTATTGACCTGTCCCGGTTGTTTTATTTTCCGTTCTGTCGCATTTCATGACCATATGGGGTTACTATTAATACACATCAGCATGCTTCCACAGTTGACACATTTCACCTGACAGTATCAGTGCAATTGCGATTTCTATGTCTGTCATTGCATCATAAGTGTATAACAATATGCATATTTCTGTCCTGAATATTTCTACACAGTATGCTAACATCTGTTCTTGTTGTGTAAATGAACACATGTCTAATTTGTATTCCAACTATGATGTGTAAAGAAAGCTAACGGGACTCAGTACAGCATTGTTAACTGCTCCGAGTGCTAAATGCATGCTGCACAGTGGCAGTCTGGTTCGAATCAAGGTACATTTTCACTTTCTCTGGTTGTCAATAAATGCTGGTATGTATAGGTAGCATTTTTAACTAGATTTTCTACAAATAATCTAGAGTTGTATCTGAAGCTGTATGTCTTTGTAGACTCAGTTCATAGTCTCCATGCTGACTGTTGCATTTCATTTCACCAAAAGTGGACAGCAGAGCAGGGTGTGAGCACGAGCTTTTCGCGCCAAATGGGATGTGCCTTGGCTGCATAAACAGACACACCAGAGGACCACATAAGAATTCATGAACTTGTGCTCTCAGCCTTCACTGGGGCCCACAGTTGAATGAAATGGAGTGCAGAACAATGTTACTGCCATTTTAACCCAACACCATATTCACGTCTTGTGCAAAGAGCTGCCAAATGCTCCTGAAAAAGTGTAAAGTGCAATTCAATGTTTTTACTTCTTTTCTTTTTTAAAATGCATTGACATTTTACATTTGTCATCTCTGATCCTTTGAACCTCTTCACAAATCTGAAAACATTTCTTTGCTACTTTTTACAATTGTGATTCCAACCCTTGCCCGTGTCTGTGCGAAGAAAAGATGAAAGTACAAATGTTGCAATGTTTCTGAGCTGCATACCCTGTTTCATTTTATTACCTAAATAGCCTTCCAAAATTTTCTACAAGGTTTCATTTAGAAACTGCTTGTTGGAACAAGTGCTATGAATACACCTGACCAATATAGAGCTGTCAGTGTCTGATTTCTTCATAAATTTTGTGCATTGAGTTTTTTCTGTGGAACAGTTTCCTTTTTGTGTGAACATGATTTATGCAACAAGGTGTTCTTTATCTAGCACATTTGGCTTCTATAATGTTTATTCAGTATTTAGCCCTATTGTATTTTCAATAATTGCCTGGTCAATGTCTTCCTACACTACTCCTACAAGTTCAAAAATATTTTATAAAGACAAGGAAGTCTTCTTCTGTTTTTCAGAGTGAACTTTTGAGTTTAATGAATCCCGACAGAAGTTAATTTTTACAATGTGTTTTGCTTCTCTTGTGTCAACATTATAACTACTCCTTGGCATGTCTGTGATTGCCGTATTCTAAATTATCTACTAGTCTTTGCGAAATGGGTGTACTGCTTATGCCATGAAATGTCAAATAGTATTCGATATCAGCCTCAACTGTCCCAGTAGTTCTTAAAGACCGACGACCAATTCGGGCCTTCCACTTTCCCCCCGCTTCCTACTCTCACCCCTTCTACCCTGTCCACCTTTGCCTGTTTCCTCCTCCCCCGTGATGAGGAGGATCTTCTGCCTTGCAGAATCTCGAGTCTGGTCGTCGGCCTTTATGCGCCAGAGTATCCCTATGGGTCCAGTGGCTGTTCGTGTTATCAATGCGATCTTGGAATCGAACCAAAATGCCTTTCATGAACAAAGAGGCATATCTGCCATAGGCACGTTTCAAGCATTGTCCATGGTTATGTCGGAACAAATTCCAACACACTTTTGTCTGTCCGCTTAAGTGCTGCCTTGTTTTCTTCCATGTTCGTGGTGATGCAGCTTCTAGATTTTTTTCTTCTTTTTTTAGGCATTTCGAGTTCTCATTTCGTGATTGTAAGATAGCAGAGAAATGCTTGTCTACGAAGTGTGAGGAGCATTTACGTTATAATTGTTCTTTACAAGTTATATGCCAAATTGTGTGCACCAGGGTATGCTGAAATCGTGGTCTCCTGCGTATGGCAGTGTGTTACATTTTTTATTTGATTATTCGAGGATGAGAGATGTACAAAAAGAGCATATGGTGTAATGCTATTGACGAGCTATAATAAAGTCAATATTTTGGGAGACTGGCTTGTAGTCTTTGTCACAGCTACCACCTCATTCATCTGCCAACTATGAAATGGATGCCAAATTTAGGTCAGTGCCATGGAGGGTTTGGAAATTTTATATACCTATGGAATTAAAGGGATACTTGCGGTGCGTGGCGTCCTGAACCAACAGAAATGTCGAACATGCTGTCCACGTCACTGAACAGCTCTGAGCTGTAGTGGATACCGATGGAATTCGTGGTTACATGAGCGCATATTTTGGGGATAGCTTTGAACACCGCACGCTTAAGCGTCTGGAGGTACCTATTCAAATTTCGTTTGGAAATGAGTGGCGCATGACGGATAATAACCGTAAATGATAATCGCACGTTTGTATTGTGTACGACTGGTTATATTTAGCGTTCCAAAAGGTGCACTCGAGCAAGCGCTCAAAAAGAAGCGAACGGAGGGCGCGATGCGTCATAAAATGTCCAATGCAAAAAAAAAAAAAAAAAAAAAGATTTTTTTGCATTTGTGATGTAGCAAGGCTGGCGTGGTTATGAGCTTTGATGTTGGTGGCGTTGTCCGCGTTATCTCGTTACAGCCAAGCCATTCGAAGTACCCGTGGGGTGACGAGCGTGTGGCTGGCCCAAGGAGCACGTAGCTTCCGCAGCACTGTCAGCTTGGGGGTGAACGGGGTGGCGCAAGCAACTTTTGTCAGACTTTTGAGCGACGGGCTAGTCTTCTAGAGGGAGGAGAATGGCTGTGTCCGGGTACACAAACAAGGGTCCGAGCAAGAGGGGAGTCCCTCCTTTCTGTCTTGAATTGTTTAGTACAATGCGCGATTTGTGAATTGAGGAAAGCTGAGAAGGAAAATGTTGAATTCCAAAGAGCGGCGCTGCTCCCATGGAACTTGCTACGTCATGACTACGTAGCAAGTTGCTACGTCATGACTACGTAGCAAGTTCCCCAACGTTGCTAGATTGCCTCCCAAATAGGCTCCACATGCATCCACCAGGTGCACATTGAGAGATCATTTAATTAGCTTCAAAATTAGTTTTCTCGTGCCTTTAAGGAAAGACTGGTATTTTTGAGGTTATGCTGCAACATGCAACACATGAAAGCTAAAAAATGAGCACTGGAATTTTGTTTCCGTGCCCTTTAAAGGGGCCCTTTAATCATATTTAAGCTTCTACCTTTTTTGTGGTTTCCACTTCTCTTGGCGTTCGGACAAGCCAGCGAGCACGGGGAGAGTAACTAAATATCAGTGCGTCATATTTTAACCGGACGGCGCGGAAACCTCCTCCACCTACGGGGGCGACCTGCGGTGCCGAAAGTGCGCGATATGTGACGTCTTTGGTCCTGGGCCTACTACTGGTCAGAGCCGCTAAAAGCTTCTTTTTAGTCGAAATACAAGATATAAGTGGCGTGAATCGTTTGAATTATTTATAAAACTAGTTTTTGTTCAATATTTTAGATCAGAAAATAAACAAATGCAGTTTAAAAAGCACGGAAACAAGAGATGACCCGTCGACATACCCGCCACCAAGCGGTGGAAAAGGCGGCGCATACTAGAAAGGTGTAGTGGGATCAGGCACCAAAGAGCGGCGAGCGCAGAAAGGTCCCGGATGTATGCGGCTGTACTGCGGTCGTATGAACTGGAGGATTCGACCGGCCTTCGGCGAGCAGCTTTGGCTTGCGGCTTGACCGTTTGGCGGTATGGCAGCGCGAAGTGGCTCTCGTTCTGAACTGATCCTTACCCCGCCCAGCTAAAAATTATCATTAGATCCAATTGGAATTTTAACTGGTTTTAATTGGAACCAATCGGTTTTAGTGGGTTCTAATTGAAGCACACTGGCCAATGGGTCTCACCAGTTGGAAAAACATTTCCAGTTGGAAACTTAATGGGTTTCAAATGGTTCCCGTTGGTTCCCATTGGTTTCCATTACAGTGACCAATTGGTTGTCCGAAAACCTAACTGATACCAATTGGAAATTCCAATTGGAATCTAATGAGAATTTTCGACTGGGCGTGTTTGCTGTAGTTTGTGGCCAGTGAAGTGTCATGCTTAATTAGTGTTTAATCGCGCAGCAAATGCAATGCAAGCCGCCCTGGCTGTCCGCTTCATACAGCCTATCCAGAACATGCTTTAGTGGCGCCCTCTCGAGCCGTCGACACGGAGTGCGGCAGCCCTGAGCGCTCGCTGAGCACTACCCCTTGTTTAGTTCACGGCCATTCAAGCGACCAAGGACGTCATGAAGGAGGTTATTTTTTGCTTGTTTTTGTAATTTTAATTTGCCTATAACTTTTAAGCGAAATTCGAGCCTATAACTTTTAAGCTAATAAAGCGAAATTCAAGAAAAGAGAGGGCACTGGAATCGCTTCTGAGATCGTCCTTTTGTGGTGACAACTCAGTCCTAGACGCTCTAAGCATCCCAACAAACCCGAAACCACAACCCTGCGTAGCTTATTTCCTTGTTAAAAGCGTGTTCGAAGGTCGCGACACGCCCTTTTTGGGAAGAATTTTCTTCCGAGTGAGGTGGCCATCGAAGGGCGCTTGTCGGCGAGTTGCAAGCGATGGCTTCCCCCACGGAGAAAAAGAGGAGTCATATCCGAATGTGGTTCGGGCAACCCAGCGGGCACGGAGAGAGTAACTAAATATCAGTGCGTCATATTTTAACCGGACGACGCGGAAACCTCCTTCTCCTACATGGGCGCCTCGTAGTATCGAACGGCGCGGCATGTGACGAAATCATGACGTTTTTGGTCCTGACGTCAGCCGAGGAGAGAGCTAGCTGAACTGTTCTCTCCTCAACCTCAGCTCCTTTCCCCGTCTTCCCCTCCCTCCCCCCATTCCACGGTTCGCGGGCGAAGGGAATAAACCGGCGCGGGAGAAGGGGGAACAGAAGACAAAGGACGATATGAAGGAGGTTATTGTTTGCTTGTTTTCGTAACTTTAATATGCCTATAACTTTTAAAATAAAGCGAATTTCGAGAAAAAAAAAAGTTCACTAAGCACGTTCAGCGCGCTCCGGTTCGGTGCAAATTAAAAAAATAAATAAATAAAATAAAACAGTAAAAACGTCGTTGGAGCCTCTTTAAAGGGCAACTCCGCTCAATTCCGGAAAATTTAGGCTTACATGTGATTCAAATTCACAAAGCACTACTAAACAACTCTACGTCTTCGGATTCGCGAAATGTGGAATATTATTTGTGTAATCCTAATTTAAACATCAGCTGATACCGAAACCGAAACCTCAGTTGCGTCAGGCAACATTGGCCTCGGGTCGTCAGAGTCATGGCCACGTCACGTCGAACCACGTGGTCTTGTGAAGTTCGGGAGGGAGCGAGAAACAATACACGCGACGCGCGGGCAGGTCACTTTGCATGGCGTGGACGGTGATGGCCTGGGGGAGAGGGGGAAGGGGAGAAGACGAAAGAGGAGAAGGGGAGCGGAGAAACAGACCGATAAGCGGGCAGGGCAGCGCAAACTAGCGCATCCGCGTTAATCACGTGGACGCCCGGTCAGCCAACACCGGGAGGAGAAACTCATGACGTCATCGTTCAATTTCGCTCTGAGAAGTAAAAACAAACAAAACGTGAGAATGCCGTAGTCATGCCTCTGACGTAGTGGCTCAATGTCGGCTGCTCCAACTCCGTGGCATTGACTGCGCTGATGATTGCGCCTCGCGCCGCACGCTAGAGTTGGCAGATTTCGGCGACTTGGCTCGCTTAAAAGTTTGCTGGCCAGTTTATTAAATATTTAAACGGAATTAGATCGTAATATTTGACATGGTGTCTTCCTATATGATACTGAAGAGGGCTACATAGTTTTCTAAATATCAAAAATGAAGCGGAGTTGCCCGTTAAGCTTGATCCAAACCAACGCGTTTTTGTGCGCGCGTAGGCCGTGCATCTCCCGGAAATTGCGTAATTCGTGACGTCGAGCTGATTCCTTGTGCCTTCCGGGCGGGCATAAAAAAGTTGGATGATTTCAACTTTTTCTGAAGGCGCACGAAAACGCGCTGTGACGTAGTAGGGCGTTCCTTTCCCGGCCAATCGGTGGAGGGCACTAGTTTCGGCTCCGCGTTTCTTCGCCGTCCCGCGCAGATGCTCTCCGCTCGTTCGATACCGCACCGTCCTAACCAACGCGCATGGTTGTGACTCAGAAAGCGCCCCGGAGACAGCAAACACGTTACGAAATACGCAATTGCCAGGAAGCGCACGGCCTACGCGCGTACAACAAACAACGCGTTGGTATGGATCGCGCTTACAACTCACCAATAGGCGGCTGGCACTGAGCCCGTACCTTTGTCAGCATACGTTGCACGCCACCAAATGTTTTTTCTCGGCAAGAACAAGTAGGAAGGGCCACCAGCATGGCACGATGCCGTCACATGCAAGACATGTATACCAACACCCTTGAAGGAAAGTCCCACCTCCATACATATCGTTAGTAGGCTGGCTCTTCTTTTTTTTTTTTCTTTTTGTCCATGCTTGTTAGTGTTTACTTTTTAAAGAGACATTCTATTTTTATACAGTGGATAACTTTTCTGTGGGAGAAATGTTATATAAAGATCAAAAACATTCCGATGTAGCTAAGTGGACGGAGGATTTTATCGGGGTAAGTGAATGGCCTCGCATCCGACCTCTCGCAGTCTGTTTTTTTTTTTTTTTTTAATAAATTATTGATACGTTAACTGTGTGTTTATTTTTCTACTCATTCAACTCATAAAGTTGTAGGAAAATTCGCGGTGTTTCTATATATTACACTAAAAAGTAAAGGGAATTACAGCCCGAGTAGAAAGACCAGTCTGGCAGCACATTCTCATAACACGCAGCGAAGGTACTACTTCAAGTAGGGTTAGAAAAATGTGTACTTTACTTGTGGTACATTCTATGAGAACGTACTTGCACTTAAAGTATTTTTTTCTGGTACCTTCCGAAGAAAGTGCAACTCCCGACCTCAAAGTACATTTTCCAAATTTGGTCTCGGCGAAATTAGTCTCTTTTAAGAACCACGCGCTCGCGCCCTTGACTTTCCCAGTACTATGCACAACTGCTGAGGTCGAGTATAAAAGTTCATTAGTCATGTGAAAACGCACTCTCGTCTTTCGAGACATCATCCGGTCATTTTTCTGAGTGAAGTAATCGTGTCTATAAAGCCCATCCAAATAAGTGCATTTGGTTGGTAAAAACTTTATTGTGGTAAAAACTTTATTGTGGTAAAAACTTTATTGTGGTAAAAACTTTATTGGTTTATTATGCTGAATAGTTCGTAAGCGAGAGTAAAACAACTACTTTGTGGCTACTTGACGTTATCTGAAATTCGCCGCCATTTCCTCAAATAACTGATGCACCCCCACTAACCATAGAGCGATGCCAAGTAAAAAGAAAAAAAAAAAAACAAACAAACACTATATAGGGATTTGGAAGAAAATCATGAAATATTGTCAAGAACTTTACTTTAAAGCTACGCTGTATTTCTATTGCGCCCGGTGTATTTACTGCTTTACTTCAAGTTCATAACCTCTCGTTTACTTTGTACGACTTCAAGTACTTTTGAGATCTACTTTACCCAGTGGCGTCAGTAGGGTTAGTGGTACCCAAGGCGGTGGTCTGCCGCCCCCCCCCCCCCCCCCCTGCGCTGCACCTGGGGCGGTCCGCACCCGCACGGCACCGCACCCCCCCCCCCCCCCCCCCCCCCTGCCCAAATGACCCCCCTGACTTTACCCCACACTGATAACACCTACATAATTGTTTCGCTTCATCCGTCAACAAAATGTCGCTAACTCTGTTTAAAGACAGCTAGTAGTAATTTTTGATTGATTTAAAACACTATATATTATGGTTAAGTTTCTAAATAGGTTCTTGGTTGTATTGAGTCCCCGAATCTGTGGAGCCTCCAGTGCCCCCATTGTGCTGGTATGGCGGAATTTCTTGCTCGCTGCGTTCACCCCTCCTGCAACCATAAAAGGGGAAATCACTGGAAGGGCTCTGAAGACTAACCGTGTTTTAGAATCACGCTTACCATTGATCGATAATGCGAACGCCCTCAACGCTGCGCGGCATCATGGAATGTTCCACGTCCTCTTTCCTGGAAAAGTAGGCATGACCAAGCACCAACGTGGCCACACCGACCAGAAAGATCCCTATGCCAAACGTTGTCGTCAAAACCATGCGCAAGCCCGCGCTGCTTCCAGTTGTGTTAGTACCACGATCATCTGGAATCCAGGGTATAACGGGAATGTAGTGCCCATCAAAGAAGGGTCGAGGAGGGGCGCTTACCTAGCTGGCAAAACCCTGGAAGTCCTCCAGATGTCTTGCTACAGTAACAATCTCGTTTGGCACAAAGCTCGCTGTGCATACAGTCCGCGTCGAGGAAACACTGCGACGACTCTATCACTGCGTCATTCGATGATTACGTGACGTAACCCTCGGTATACCCCCTCCCCCCTTTATGTCTCACTTGGAATGCACTTGCGATTCTGGAAAACAAAACCTCGATGACACAAACAGGTACCACCAACGCACGCTGTAGTGTCATTTGTACAGTTTGAAAACGACACGCAAGTCCGTCGTTCTGTAAAAACAAGAAAGTGAAGTGAGGGATTAATCGACTAAGGTGCAAGATTAAGCTTACTGGTTTCGCAGCTTATACCGTGGTCAGCCAAGGCTGCAGGGCAGGTGCAAGAGCCCTCGACACAACGCATACTGGAATCGCGGCAGTCCTGCTCGCGTCTGCACACTGTGTCAAAGTGGTCAGTTCACCTACCTATTCTTCTGCAATCATCGGATGGTCATCTCACCCAGTGGAGCGCAAGCGCCATCTAGCTCACGGTAGCCATGCTTGCAGATGCAGACGCTTTTGTAGCACACTGCATGGGGTCTCACGCGACCACACTCGTAGTGGCTCTCGCACTCTGCACAGAAGATCGCAAAAAAAAAACATGCGTTACTTGCCCCGGCGGTGTGGTGAGACGCGAATACCTTGTTGGAAACATTTGCCGCCCACCAGGATACTTCCGTTTTGGCACTGACAGAGCGAAGCCTTGCATACGGTACCTCGGTTTCCCGCACAGTCTTTGGCAGTTTTGCATCCTACGAATAACCACTCAGTTAAAGAAGGCTCTCGTTGATTAGTAAATACGTTCACCTTTAACGCAGGTCCCGTTCAGGTTGAACGCGAAAGAACAGCGACATCGACGGCCAAGACAGAGCGCGCTGACAGCCCGGCATTCTACATCCTCCAGGCATTCGCTTTCCACTGAATGATTTGCTGCGCGGAAACAATAAAAGAAGTGTGGTTTCTTACTTTCGAGGGTGACAAGTGAAACATTGTTTTGATTCGCTCTGCAGATATGTGACTGCACATCGAACACATGGTTCCAGTTTATGTTGATAGACCACATCGGGGATGTGGTCTATCAACATCGGGGATCGAAATCGAGCGCGGCTGCTTGACTGCTGGCGACGACGAGGTAACATAAAGCAACTTGCTGAAACACTAGGAATTAACGTGAAAACTGCTCGGTCAATTGCGAAGACTAACAGAGATGAACCGAAACGCAGAGGAGGCTCAGAGAAGACATTCGACTCCGATGTTGTGCAGGATCTGACAGCCACAGTGAATGAACACTCACACGCTGAAGCAACTCAAACAAGAGTTTGAAGCAACTGGACCAGGTATCCAAATCAGCATATCTACAATTTACAGACTTTTGGATGGACGCGGTCAGTGATTTCCTTACACCTCCCCCCCCTCCCCCCCCCCCTCCTCGTCGCCAGCAGAAAAACAAGGGAAGGGGTGTACACCTCCCCCCCCCCCCCCCTTGTTTTTCTGAAGGCACCCCCTTAATTCGCAACGACTCCTCTATTCTGAATACCCCCTAACCCCCCCCCCCCCCCCCCCCTAGTTTTAATCCCTGGGGAAACGCCCTGGACACGGTTACACAACAAAGCAACTTTCTCTGCAGCCCGTTGACCGAAATCACGATGACGTAAAAAGTGCAAGAAAATAATACGCTTCGTGGCTGCAGGGGGACAGTCCGCTTCAACTTTGGTATTACGTTGGCGAGACAAACTTTATTATTTGGTGTGGTCAGAAAGTTTGGGAGGTCAGAAAGTGGGAAGGAAAGGAAGCCGTCGTGAAAACTACAGGTACCAGAAGTCCCAATATCAACATCCTCGCATGCATGTCTGCTGACGGGATCCTCTTGTGGAGAAGTGTGGAAAAAGTATCCTGGTCGACTTTCAACGAATTCCCGGAGGAAGTTTCGATTGAGATCATGGCAACAGCCCCTGGCCAGGATGTGGTCATTATATTTGATAATGCTCCCGCACACCGACGAGCCGCAGACGCCGCCTAGTCCCAGGAGCACTCTTTGAAGTACCTACCTCTATACAGTCCGTTCTTGAATTCAATTGACGAGATTTTTCCACGTTCAAGTCCGGCGTGAGAGCTTACCTCAGTGAGCATAGCGCAGACGTACTTGCGCGGCCTGGAGCTACCACCTTAAAGGAACACCGATGGCAGATGCTCCAAACAGCGACACAAGAAGCAATGCAGAAAATCCAACGTGTTGTTTGCGCGGCCCATGACCGCAATCATTTCAAGTACATTGTGCCTGCCCTTTAAACTGAAGCCATGTAACTCGCATATTCGAGTGTGGAATACACGCAGTTAAATATCAGCATCTTGATTTGTAATGAAAATGTTTATGGCCATTGAATGCATAAACCTAAGTGAAATACAAATTTTTCTAAGACGGTTTCACTGTCAACCTTCTTGAAAATGTTCGTTACTATTCTAAAACTGACAAAAAATCCCCATCTTTCACTCCTGAGCTTATGTATAAAGGTCTAAGTAAGAAATCCCTCAAAATTCAGGAGAAAACCAGTCACGCAACGCGGATATACAGTGAAAAGTCATGCATGATAGGCAAGAAACTTAGACCCTTAAACGGTTGTAGCAAGCATATGACTTAGTCTGAGTAGTCATAGTTCATTCAGAGATATGAAAGCCTTCCCCCTCTAAACTGGAAAAAAAATAAAGAGTTTGAGTTTGCGTTTGGATCAAATTTACTTACTCTTGAATTGAAATGAATGACGTTGGGATTAAATTGTTGATAACTGTTGACAATTGGATAAAATGTGTGTACAGGTGGATTAAAATCAGGGACACTTGAGTTAAAAAAGCTAGCACTTGCATTATTATGAGCAAGAAGACCTGTAGTGCGCTCAATATTTTTAGACTTTTTTAACATTTTTAATTTTATTTTTTTCATTTTAATCGAATAAATAATCACAAATATTTTTTTTTAATCTTTACGAACGTCTTAGTGAAAATCTGCCACTGAGTTAGAATATTAAGGTGTGCTAGTTGGCTATGCATACTACAATAATTAGCGCGAAGGTCAAGTCATAATACAAATAAGTAGCGCTTGTTCTGTCAGTGTGTACTTGACCTTCGCGCTATTTATTTGTAATCTGCCACTGAAGTCGCCGGTTTACCTTGGTCGGCCGGACCTACAACCGTCATGGACAGCAGTGTAACAAGCTCGGTGGCTCAAACATTCCCACTTCATCGCGGATATAGATATAAATATTTGCATATAATTTTCCCACCTCTGTTATTAATTTCCTTCTAGTAGTAGCGATTACAAGATGAAAAAAATTCAACTAAAGCTGCTAGAATTTGTAATTTTAAATGGAAAAATAGGATTTAAATAGATAAAAGAAGGAGGAGCAACGCAGATGCTGTTTTAACTAGAAGACCACTTGAACCTAAGCCCAATGCCCGAATGCAGCACAAAACTATCGTCAATAAATGCACGGAATCGAGCGATAATCTTGTCTGCTGCCTTGGGCAAATATGCCGGCGTGGAAGGTATTCTTTGCAGCGCTATAACTTTGAAGGCAAAAAAATTATGCAACATGTTTTTATGAATAAACACGAGAGCATGATTAAATAACTATGACAATAAATTAAAAAAAAATCGAAGATGGCTTTTTCTTTGATTGCCCCTTGAAATTTCTCAACTTTGTACTTCAAAAGAAGCTTGGGGCGCCATAAAAATATAATTATTATAGACAAAACCATGACTTATATATCATTCGAAACACGTTTTAATAAGAATATGTCATAAATTATAACGTTGTAGCTATTCAATTACTTTAGATAACGACTCAGAAATCTAGTGACAAAATGTTTTTGACTAGATATTAATAAACTCCACAATGATGTACATACAACTGTTCCCATGATCTATTAAAAGTGAAAAATATTTTAGAATTCTTATATTAGTAGTTTGCGTAGTAGGTGTCACCAAATATGACATGGATGAAAACTTCCAAAATCTAATATGCCGTTCTGCCGCACTAAAAAATGTTTTTTTTTTTTTTTTTTTTGTCTTCAAATATATTGTTTTTTCGGGGGAAATTTTTTTTATATTAATTTTCCTACACATTTTGAGGAGTAACATAGACGAAGGAGAAATGTTGACTCACACACGGCAAGATACAGCAAACGAATGACCTGCGAGATCGCTGGCCGAGTGTGCAAGTCCACGCGTATCATGACTTCTCCGTTGCTGGTGACGTTCCACACAATCAGCGTGCCGCTGTGACGCTGCTGTTGCCTGTTCGCCGGGAAATGCACGGTCCACTCATTCCCTCGCAGTTGTTCGGTGAGCGTCGCGTCCGCGTAGGCCACAAACTGATACTTGAGAATCAGGTGCTCGCCAGAGGCCACCATAACGCGATCGCCATGATCGAAGCGTTGTCCATACTGATCCCAGACATTTAGCTGCAGCTGTATGCCTGCAAATACGGGTTTCAGTCAGCTGTAGAACTTTGTCCACGCCGATACGTAAGTATACTGACACTTCCCGACTATCTTAATGCCGCTCCTCGGCCAACGCGATCGTGGAATTAGCCACCGTAAGAACGACGAAGAAAGAATCACGATGCAGCATGCGTGAACATAATTTAGGCAGGGTTCGGTGTTTTCGATATATACCGGTAAACCCCGAAAAATAATCCCCTAGACAGTTTTATCGAAATCGGGGGAAACCGAGAAACCCCGCCATAAAACTGTCACAAAAAAAAGAAAAAAAAAAAAAAAAGCAATAGCTTAATTGTTAAGGGGGAAGACAATCTTTATCTATACGTCTTTATTTTATGTTAGCCCGCGAAATCGTCACCTCGTCATCCATAGGCTGCTTTTTTTTTTCTTTTTTCTTTTTTTTTTCCTCTTGAGGATAAGAAATACGATGTCCGTGTCTTGTCTTCTAATCATCCACGATAAACGTATATTTTCTGGACTAGCTACACCGAGAATTGGCACCGAAAAACTCGAAACCAATAGAAAATAGAAAAAAAAAAGAAAAAAGAAACCATTCGAACTCACCTTTGAATTCGAAAAAAATGTAGAGCCCGGAAACCCGGAACCCTGATAATGAGCCACGCCCCGTGTTTCTATCAGTGACTGTATACGGCGTGCAAGTCCGACTGCTCTTCGCGCGTTTCGTATACGTTTGTTTACCCTCCAGATACGCGCACGTGCTTTCGTTTTCTCAACTCACTGATGAGGGCGTGCGCTTACCTGCCTATTCATCGCGCATTCTCTGCGCGTTCTCTTTGTTGTCCTTCGGTTGGCGTGCCCCTCCCCGCGTTCCGATGCGCCAAGGGACTCCCTGACGTCACGCCATCACGGTGGCGCTGCTGTCGGCACTGCGCATGCGCAGACGCTTCGCCTCGCGCAATTCTCGTTTCTGCGCACGCGCAATGCCCACACTCGATGTGGGCAAACGCGAACTTCTTTGTAAACAGCGCTTTGGTGTACAGTAGGGGTGAGCGAAACGCGGTCGCATCCAGCGAGACTGCAACGTTCGTAAAAAAAAAAAAAAAAAAGAAAGAAAAAAAAATCGCGGACGAGCAAATTACGGTGCAAAAACCGTGGACACGATAAGACTGCGTATCTCACACTGCCAAAGAACAAAAAAAAAAGTTTAATTACTTTTGAAATCGGTGCATCTCCAGACGCCGTCCTCGGCGTGCATACCGCTTGGACAGCGGCAGGTGGCGTTGCAACTAGTCTTCAGCACGGCAGCGTTACACCTCCAGTTGGGTGGACAATTGGGAAGCGAGGCTACAAGAAAAAAAAAAATGAAACATTGAGTGTTTAGGCAACGAAAAGGTCGGTCTGCATTTTGGAGTATATGGGGGCGCTTGACTCTAGCGGCATTAAGGATTTACGCTGTGTATCAAAAATTTAACACAGGGTAGGACGACCGCTAGGTTTGAGTCCTTAACGTGTCTCACGCAGTATACTAGAAACGCTAATGGCCGGATTGCGAAAGCGATTTTTGCGTCACTGTTGCAAAATTTCTTTGGGACGCAAGGACGGAAAAACTTACTAATATGCTCACAAAATTGTGTAGGACAGACCCGCACGTTGTGATGTACACATATTACTTATTTTCGTAGCCTATTAAAAAGAAATGGACACTATTTCTGTGACAAAAATTGTAATCTAACTAGTTTGCGTTTGTGGCTGCCAAATTGTTGCCTCATATATGAACGTTTCGTGAGTGTAAAACGCGAAACAACCAATCAGTTCCCTTTCGGCCTAGTAGAAAACTCGAAATAAGTAGCTTTATACAGTTTTTAGGCAAAGGACCACTACGTATGGAAAAGCAAACGGCATCAAACACAGAAGTGATATCATAACGGGTGCCCTAATCCCGTTTTCTCAAAACTTAAAAAAAAAAAAGAAAAAACGACGCGCGTTTTTTTGCATTTTTAGTACCGAAGCTGGCAATCACCAGTATTAACGGAGCCTATGATGGCGGTACAACCACCGGATTTCCCAAGCTAGAGTGCACACCGGCATTCTTTTGGGAAAGGGAAGCCAGTTTGACTTTCTCTTCGTGCACTTGCTCACGTGACTATGTTAAAATGTGTCCATAAAGTATCACTTCCTGTTTGACAGCCCATCGTTGCTCGAGTCATATTATTTATACCTTCTACCGCTGTACAGCTGTACACGTATTTGTGAGTTCAAACACGATTTCAATCTTGTTCGAGGGGAATTGTCATACGTACACAAGATCATGGACTTGTTAAGGGAAGACGACTTGCGATCTCCTGTAAGTAGAGCAATACACGCGTAATGGCCGTTCCCGTGATCAGCCACGTTGTTCAGTAGCACGCCCTTATTCAGCCTCAGAAAGCCACGGCCGCTGGGTATGACCACCTCATCAACGCGTCTGATCAAGTCATCGCGGAGACAGCACACTTGACTGTCTCCAGGTGGCGACACGTTGGACATTTTCGAAGCCTGGCCCGTTGTGCATCTTTGCAGCTCGGATGTGCCTGAAGAACAACAAGAAGAAAAGAAATGAGTTTACGCCTGAACGATCAAGAAGCTTTGTGAATGAAGAAGCTGATTTAGGAAAAACACATGCTGGAAGAAACGCCGTTTAAATTTTTTTAGGCCATTTAACTTTTTTTATACATTTTGTATTCTATTGTACGGTTCTACGCTAAACAACGTTAAAATGTTTATGCCTTTTTCTGTCCGGAAGATAATCACACATTCTTTGGCTTATAGTTACATTCGATACGGTATAACCCTCATTGCAGGGTGTTCTTTATTTTGGCGAGATAGAGTTGACTCTTTATTGAAGGGTATCCTAAAAAGTAATGCGTTTGACCGGGCCGAGGTCTCTAGCCCCTGTATATTTAAAGAATTAAACTTACCGTTTTTCTTGGGGTTATTTAAGGACACGGTAATACTGCAACACTTTTGGAGCTCACATTTTATAACTCCGTACACTCCAGGCCGACCAATGAGACAATCACTTCGATTTAACATGCCGCGGGTTCGAACTAAATATGGGGAATGTACGCGTATTTATTATGTGCCTCATATATTCAACGTCATGCCAGAATCCCTATTTGCTGCCACATCAAGACAAAAACTTAAAAAAAAAACACTACGGAATTTAGACCAGTGAACGATTGCTAGATGGTGGTTTACTCTTTTCCCTTTTATTGTTTTTTCTCAGGACAGTGCGTATTGTTCTGCAGTGTCATGCCGTCTTTTGCTCATTTTTTCTTGGTTCCTGCTTAAAATTTTTTTTATTTTCATTGAATAAGTTATTTCGATGGTGAATGAGCATTTTATACTGACGTTACACATACTGAATTTGTCACCTACTGCGCCGAGCCAGGTACACAAGCCCATGAGGCTTACACCGGCTCGTCATTGTACTTTTTGGAAATGTATGTATTGGAAATAAAACTATTCTATTCTATTCTATTCTTAAAGGCCCGTTCACACGCTTGCAACCAAGTAGGACGGAGAAAGACGAGACTGGTTTTTAAGCCTCTCGTGACGTCTTAGGACCAGCTCCGCAGCAGTGCATCCGGTCCTAAGACATCGCAAGTACCTTAAGAGCTGGTCTTGTCTCTCTCGGTTGTACTCGTTTGCAAGCGTGTGAGCGGCGCCTAACTCCTGTCTTCCACCGACTCTCAGTAAATACGGAGAATTACATGATTGTAAGAAGGTTTCTTGTCATGGCCATTTTATAGACGATTTCATCCGTACCATCCACTCCTCTCTGCAGAACCTCCAGGGCTTGAGAGTATGAAAATAAATAAACAAATAAATAAATAAATAAATAAACGTCTGAAGCACAGTGTGTGCTCTGAGCATGCTGATGATTAGGGTCACTATAAATAAGCCACGTTTAGAGTATCGGCACAGAACGCCAGTCCCCCAATTTCTTGTGGGTGCCGCCATATTGGTTGTTAGTGGAAAAAGGGTGCGCTTGGAGATTGCTACGATTGGCGATCGCTGCGAGACGATATCGTTCAGCTCCGTAGTGGAGTGTTCTAACACTTCTAAAGGATGAAAAAGCCGCTTCTCGGATTGTAAGATAAAGTTTCAGAAAACGGTAACAGTGATTATGAGCGTCGAGGTGACTGGAGTTACGTTGTTGCCATGATCATGGGCGACACGAGCCGGTGAAAAAATACTCAACTGCTTTGTGCGACGCTTTTTTTTTGTATTTTTTGTTCGGGAGTTAACATGGTCTAATTTTATCAAGAATTTTATATAACAATTATTGGAAAAAATATGTTTAAAAATGATGCGAAGTTGAAATCAAAAGAAGTTCAATTGTCTCTAGTTTTGAAAGCTGCTCGCACCGCACGAGCTATCTTGCAACGGGAACGCCTTTCAAGTCTTGTTTGTGCCTGTAGACGTCGCTGGGCTCCACCAAAAAGCAGAGCCGTTTATACTGAGAGAGTTTGGCCGATGGGCGGAGCTTGTTGGCCGCTAGAACCAGCGGATTTCGCGATAACACAATATGGCGTTACTTCTTTGTCTTGTTCATTCCTGTGAAATCGCGTAGAGTTCCTATGAGTCAGATCCACAATATGGCGGACGGAAGTAGTCATCCCCCGGTTGTCAGACTACGCTGCTGTGGTTGTCAGACTGCCAAAATCTCCTTAAGAAGGCCAAACTCTCTCAGTATAAACGGCTCTGCCAAAAAGCATATATTTTTTCTTCTTTTCTTTTTGATTGCCGGGGACGCTACGCAGGTACTGTACTCTATTTCAGCTTATGATGTACCGCAGGAAAGGCTAGAAGCGCGAGCTCCTTGCTCGAGGGCACATCTTGGCGGCACAAGCTCTCTTGCGTTAAGAGCAGCTCCCAACGCTACGAGCTCGCGCTTCTAGCCTTCTCTGCGGTACATCATAAGGTGAAACGGAGTACAGAGAAACAGGCTTAAATATGTTAAAACTTGAAGCAAATCCAAGGTTACGAGTGCAAAACAAAACCTTGGAAGGCGGAGTTCCGAAGTGGTTGTAAGTGTGGCAAAATCAACAGCTATAGTAAATCTCGTTCTAGCCTTCACTGCGTTCTAGATAAGCAGAGTGAATGAAACCCTTAAAAACCTGCGTTAGCTTAAAAAAAAAAAAAAAAAAAAAAAAGAAAGATTGTCATTATGCTGAGGCCCGCGTTCTCACTTCTGAGGAACTCAGAACAGCGTTCTGAGGGCGTACTATGGCTTACCAAAATTCAAGTATTTAGAAACAAAACACTCTGCTAGCCGCAGTGTGATGTCTTCGTAACTGTTTTTCTTTTATTATTATTCTTGACACGTAGGAGCCCACAGAGGCGTTTGTTTTTATCGACTTACGGAGAATGCAACAATGGAGCGCCGGTATTCTAAATGACACAAAAACATGTAGACTTACCCTTTCCGTTGGGCGTAAGAGCAGCACACATGTAGGAGAGGAATAGCGACACCTTTACATTCAATGCCATTAGTATACTTCGCACTATTTCAGTACATTTTCTTGTTGTTGCTGCCAAGGATTAAATAAAACGTCTGCAGTCTTTTTCTTCTTTTCGGAATAAACTGGTTTTCCTCGTCGTCGGGACATAGATGTTATATTTATAGCTCGCGCTGTCTGCTCGTTTCGATCTGGATGAGCAATGTCCAGGCAATTACGGTCCAGGTGTACGATGGTTCTAAGACCTCTGCGGGCTGGATTTGACCAGTTGGAGCAGAGTTTGGAGACCCCTGCTCTAAGCAAAAGTTCTTGAGCTCAATTCGCAGCAGCCCAGATCAGATGCCGAAATTTTGGATCAAACCGTTATCTTATTCTAAAATTGTACGTGATTTTTTGAAATTTTTATTGTGAAATTGGTGGCTGATGGAGGCCCTTGAACACATGGAGCTTAATGACGATGGTTACCAAGAACGGACCCCACTTTTCCACTGAAATTTTCAGAAAATCCCTTATTAATAATTTTTGAATTTCTGATAACACCTAGTTCGGAGACTTGGACATCTGGTTGAAACCGAATCGAAAAAAAGTTTGGGCGGAGGCAGACCGTTTGGTGCTGTGTCGTTTATTTTTGCTCTGAAAAACAAAAATCTAGTAAATTTTATTTTGGGGCGCGCTGTATTTTGAGTTTTGTCTTTGCCGGGGTCCTTGTATTGTTAGCTCTAATTGGCTGCTTCTGTGTTCTGTAGGAAAATCGACTCACAAACCTTTTTCTTTTTTTTAGACTCACAAAGTTTCTTTTTTTAGAGAGCGAGACTTTGAGTTGGTTCCTGAGCCCGTTGCTGCTGCTGCGCACCTGCATGCCGATATCGAACCTCCGCATCGTTTCTGCAACCATGCGCTTTGCGTCATGATGTGTCTTTTATAGACCCTTTCACAAATTCAATGTCCTCTACTGGCTCAAAGAGTAGTCTAAATTTTTGTATGCTAACGGCGTTTTAAAATCTGCCTGTTCGTCAACGGTAGACGTGTGTAAGTTACTGAGTTCTTCGACGCTTTATAGTTATTCATTTTCCTCTTTGTTTCAGTTTATATGGTGTCAAGAAGCTACCACTCTGTACGAGACCGATCTCACCAGCTAGTTTGAGTACGCCACCGCTGCCGACATGCATCGTGGGAGCTGTAGTCTTTCTGCACGCGCGACAACCCCGCTGGAGGTCTGCGCGAGCGGAGTATACGAGGCGGCATGAGCTGTCTCGTGAACTGGCGTCTGCCTCCTACGAACTACAGTTATGGCGGCGTCACGCATGCGTGAAAGGCTTGGTGAGATCGGTCTATTCACGGATTGTCTGAGCCGAGCATTCCAAGGATTTACATGACATCCTCAAATGCGTAACGTATCTACGCTTATAAGTCTTGTCACGGTGACGTCAAACAACAATACAGCGAACTAACGTCTGGGATGCTCAGACTCCGGAGCGATGCCCGTCTTCAAATTCATGCTTCACTAGCCATCAAAAGGCCGTGGCCGGACTGAATTTCGTAAAGGTCCTGTTGGCAGACGATGAGGGGTATTAAGGTCCCAGTGTAGGCGAGTTACTTCATGGTACAATCAGAAATAAACAGGGCGCAAACAATACGGACAAGGACAAAAGGTAGGATGCGAACGACGCAAGCGCTGGACTCACAACTGAACATTTATTGAAAACACACCGAAGTAAACTGCACTATCGCCCTCAGCACCATGTCAAGGTAAGCAATTTATCTTTTTGCGTAGACAAACCAATGCTTTGCTGACACGTGCATCTTGCCCCTCTTTTGTTATCGCATACGCTTCCAATAATTTTCTGGTAGTTTTATCTGTGCCTCTCCCGATGATGGAGATGTTGAATTGGGGCTGGCATTTACAAGCAGAACAGTGTTTAGCCCAATACAGAGGCAAGTGATCCCCGGCGGTCGACCGGAGCGACCAGTCATGTTCACGGGCTCTGTCATTAATACATCGGCCAGTTTGGCTGATGTGCAGTCTTCCGCAGCTTAGTGGGATACCATATATTACACCAACTACACAATCCACACACTTGTTCCTGTGCTTTACGGCGCATTGGCTCTTGCCCTTAGCCTTTTCCGCAATTCTAGGGCAGAGTCGCGCCAACTTTCGAGGTGCCGAAAACACAATGGGAACGTCAAACCGCCCGGCTAATTGTTTCAAATTGTGCGAGATTTTGTGCATCTAAGGGAGCACCTGGGAGAGGTCGTTCTGAGCTTGCGCCGTGAACAACGATTTCCAGGTATGCGGAGAGTAAACACGTCTGCTTCTCGTACAGGGGTTGCTATGATGTCAGAACGTCAGAACTCTTATTGGCTGATTAAAAAAAAAGTGGCTATAGTCACCTAGCATTGAGGTCTACCCACTATCCTTTCAGTCAAAGCCAATCAGAGCTCGGCGTCCTTCTGACGTCACGGCAACGCCTGCGCAAGAAGCAGACGACTTGCTCTCCGCATAGCGTCCAGCGAATTCCACCTATTGATGGTATGCATACTAAAGTCAGTGACAGCTCGACGAGAGCACGGCGTGGTTCATTACGTTCGCGTTTCTTGCGTCGTGGTTTCGGCTTTCTTATCGGCGATTGGCGTAATTTGCTTGGCTGCTGAGCTATAAGTGGATGCTCGAAAGTTAGTCCCTTACCTGTCCCTTTTTTTTTTTTTTTTTTTTTTTTCATATTTCACTTTAAGAAATGCCTGTGCGTCTAATTAGCCTCAAAACACTCAAAGAGCCAATCATTGCGATCTAGGAGATCAGCTCACACTCTAAAAAAAGTCTGTGCGTCAACTTTCCCGAGCAACACTCCGAGAGCCAATCACGGCAACTCACTTTCGGCATCGTCATTCGCTGAGCTGCCTCCCTAAGTTGCTGTGATTGGCTCTCCATGTGTTGTGCGGGAAAGCGGATGCACGGGATTTTTTTAGAGTGCACGGCTGACTTCATTTGCAGAACCTCGAACGTTTCTTTTAACTCGGGCAGGAAAAAAAAAACGAAAAAAGATATATTTTATTTTTATAAGCTTCTTCTCTGTTTGTTACCTTCGGGTTGTTTTGACATCGGCTAAGCGCCAACACTATTGGTACGCCCATCAACCGCCACTATAAGGAAAGAGCGCGTGCCCGAAGGCTAAAACTGAGGTAACAAGAAGTATCGACAAAAGAACCTCAAAACAACCCAGGACGCACCCTCCCCCCTTTTTCTTCTTCTTTTTTTTTTTTTTTTTTTTTACTTATAGCATTTATTGCAACGGCACAATTTTTGTACTCATAGCATTCATTGCAACGGCACCATTCACAGACGGGAGGGAGTCTAAATCCTCCAAACGATTCGATATCTCTATTTGATCATTGCTTCATTTTAGGTAAAACATCTACTATTTATATGTAAAAATATCACTTATGCGATACCTGTTTCATTGAAGTATTATTACCATTACACCGAAGGTACTTTAACTTACCGCTTATATTTGCGCATGAACGTAACGCAGTCGTGGAACACGAATAAATGAATTCCACGAGACGAGCATTTTTAGTCCCCGAGAGAGCGAGAACAACAGGTCGTGTCTTTGGAACGCCCGGCCTCCGGCGCCCACTCCCCGTGCCTTCCGTCGTGCTTCGGCTGCGGCTCAGGGTGCACGTCCGATCATCCAAGATCGAGGGAGCGCGATTCTCACACCGCGGTACCACCATCGCCGAAAGTTGTGGAAGCGACCTTCATTCTTGCAGGAGAACCGACGCGCATGCGCCGTTGTGCCTCTCCCCTGAGACGCCTCAGCACCGTCGAAGGCGGGACAACCGAAGCTCCTCCCTGCCGTTCTCACCTGGTCAATGACTATGCGGAGCGCAAGTTCGTCTGCTTCTTTTGCGAGGGTTGTGGCTACTTCAGAACGCCGAGTTCTGATTGGTTCTGATTGACGGATAGTGGGTAGACCTCAAGGCAGCTTGCTTTCAGGCCTACCCACTATCCTTCAATCAGAGGCCATCAGAGATTGGCGTCGTTCGGATGTCATCGCAACTCCTGCACATAAAGCAGACGACATGCTCTTCGTATAGTGACCCATACATACTGTAAACGTTGTACTGCGTACCTTACCATAATATTTTTTTCATTATTGTTTTCTTTTATATATATATATGAAAAAGGATTGTTTGCCAGGCCTAATGAGCACAACAAAACGGGCTTAGCTTTGTTCGGTCGCGCAAAACACGAACTAATAATCGTATATTTTTATTGCAGCTTCCCGCGGTAACTAACGCGTCAATCGTTGCTGTCGTATGTGTACGAGGTCGTGACGAGCCAAAGGTCGCGCTGCTGCATGACCGGAAAACTAAACGTCCTCGAAGTCGTCGAGAAACCAGTTACGATCCACTCTCCCTTTCTCAGAAGGAACGCGCCAGGTATACCTTACAGACATAAGACGAGCTCTCGAACGCCCCTAAGTGCGCGCACGTTTTTCAACGTCTATATCAAGAGTGTGCGTGGTCAAAACGTGCCCTTTCAGAATGTGGAGCCTCGCGTTTTGTTTCGTCGCATACGTATCATCAGTGTCGTAAGTTCCTCTCGCATTCCTAATTTCTTGCTCGTGCCGTGTTGTGGGATTCTAATATCTGATGCCGGTACTGCAGAAAAAAACAAAATACGATATGTACAGTCGCCGGCCATATGAGCTTCCCTGGTCGAACGCCGACCGGAACAGCGAAAATTCCGCATGCGCCGCGTCGAGCTTTGCCTCGTTCTGGGAGCCCGGCTATTGGGACCAAACCATTCCGTTATCAAAGGGGTGGACGCAGGAAGTCTAATAGCATTCCGCGTTTTGGAACGCGAATCTGAAGCACGGCCGATTACAATCCCGCATCCGGTTGTAGGTAAACGCAGACGGCCTTATCGAAATTCTTCACTGCATAATATCTGTGACGTGTTGTATGCTACTTTTTTATTTGCAAAACCGGTTTGTCATTTTAAGTATTTGCTACCCGAAGAGTAATCGTACGCACAAGCCTTTCTTACAGTCTTTCTTACACCTAGACTAGACAATGACAAGCGGTTTTGAAATAATTTATTTAACCTATAACAATATGCTATAGATAACCAAAAAAAAAAAAAAAAAAGACTTGTCGAAGCAGAATAAAAATTTAGGCGCTTTTCATGAACGCGTTTTATCGAGGAGACTCTATTGTTCTGCTCTCAGTAGCCTGTTGCTTTGCCAGGGTAATTGTCTACACGATGATTTTGCAGATGGCTTCCTGGTCGGCCACTTCTCGCTTGCCGAGGGATCATTGTTGTCATGCCCAATATCATATCAAACATAGGGTTTTTACATTTGTAAGCATCGATCGAACCCTGCTTCTTTATCTACGCCTAAAGCAAGCTCCAGTTTATCAGCAGTTATAACATCATCTCTGAACACTTGGGGCCAACACCCGAAGACGGCAATTCTAATCGGTCATGTTTTCGTGATTCACACTTCTAAAGGATCCCGATAAAAGCTATGTGTCCACCCCTTTGATAACGGAATGGTTTGGTCCCGGCTCCCAAAACGCGGCAACGCTCGACGCGCCGCGTGCGGGATTTTCACTGATCCGGTCGGCGTTCGGCCGGGGGAGCTCATATGGCCGGCGACTGTACGATAGGAAAATCATCTCTGCCCGCCATTCTCTAATATAACGTGTATATGATTGTGATGTTGGAAACACGTTTTGTTCGGACGCGATTGTTTAGTTTCGCGAACCGTGCTGTTTTAGTCCTATCTCATTAATATGGACACCCGCCTTCCCCCGCATAAATTGTTCGTGATGTGAGCCGTTTATTATGGGACAAAGATGCGTGTATTTACCCTGTTGGCACCCGAATTTTTTTTTTTTCATATAGTGGGGCGTTCGTATTATAAGAGTGCCCATATTAACGAGACACGACTGCTTCTTACTCGGCGCGGGGAACGATAAAAAACAAACAAACCGGTCTTTAAGTTTAGACTGAGACCAACGAACTGGCAAATATACTGCACCTTCTGCACGAAAGCTTCTTTGCAGTACATGTCTGTGCTACGAAGTACGTAAGTGTGTGTGGCGTAAATTCAAAGTCACAGTGCTTATACATCATACAAAAAAAAAAAAATAAAAAATACAGTCTGCTAACGCGCGAGTCATCGCAATATCGGAGGTTCGAATGCCGCCCGTGCCTTGGTTTCGTCCTCGTTCCCAGGCGGCATTCGAAGGACGGATCTCGCGGTGATTCGCGTTGTACAATGTGTATAAGCAGTGTGACCCCGGGTTAAAGCCACATTCACACTGCTCCACACAGAAGACACACGGTACCCGGGAATTGTCTGCCGAAACGTGTCAAGAATGTTCGAAGTATGTTTGCTTCACATACATGCGTGTTTCGCGAACATGTGTGCAGACAGTTTTTGCATGACTATAGTGTGACACGACTGTCAACAAGAAACAAACACGCCTCAGACAGTGTTGGCAGACTGTTTCACTTGAATCCAGTCTTTAAGACCCGTGGATGTGGCAACATAATAAAAATTAAAGGCGAGCTTTTTCTCTTTTTTTGTGAAGATTTAAAACGCGACTGTCCTTAACTTCAAAAATGCCACCTAAAAAAGCTCCTGTAAAAAATGTATGTCAGGTTTTAATGATGTTGGCAGCATGACTGCGCACAGCAGCATTGAAACATTTAGACTGGTTAAGTGGGCTGACAGCGCTCATATGGCGCTGTCATATGGCGCTGCCGCATATTACCTCTGATAATAACCCGAAAGAACTCTGAAAGGACAGTTCACGATTTCGATGGCCTTGGCATAATGCACCGTGAGGTAAAAGCCGGCGACACAATTTTATGAAGCAAAAAAAAAAAAATATATATATATATTTAACCGTCCCAACTTTGGCAGCGGTTAAACGGTTCGACAACTTAAAAATAATTTTTATCAGGAAGTTATTTTCTCGTGTTCCTTTTTAAAATTGTTTTTGATTGTCACACTTTGTTATTTATTAGTTTCGACTCTCGAGGAGTAAGGACACGTCCCGATAAATATATATGCAATTGAAATATTTTCATATGTTTTAGAAATAAAAAGCGCCTTTGAAAAGAGGGTTTCGAATCTGAGGCAACTGTTGTAAGTTGTATTGTCTCAGAGACAAAATTATAAAAAAAAAAAAAGCGTCGTACCCTACGTCCGATTTAATTATGCTTTTAAACTTTGCTATATAATGTACAAGCCGGAATCAATCTTTGAATCTCTCTTGACAGCTTTTGCGTCTGGTTCGGACCGCTAGCGCTACATTTGGGCAAAAAAACAAACTTACTTTAAGCAAACAAAAAAAAAAAAAAATGGGGGGGGGGGGGGGTAGTTTGCGTTTGCTAGCACAAGGTTTTGCGCACTGCGCGTGCTGATTTCTGCGCACTGCGCGTGCGCAGAAATCAAATTAGCGTGAAGTGAAGCTTTCTGCGCTCGCGCCACGCCGACAGCAGCGCCACCACAGTGACCTGACGTCAGATTCGCATGTTGGTATATATCCAAGGCTCCGTAAGTTGGAGTTGGCGGCCCCCATTGTTGGGGATGTGGCGCTTCGACGCATGATACAGCTCACTGACAGGATGAGAACGCAAGGGAGGTCCTTCAGTTGTCCCGCCTCCAGCGCGAGCTTCCCCGCTTCAATAACGCTTCCGTGTCTCGTGAGCCTCGAGCGGAACGCAAAGAGCGCGTGCTGGAGAACGGACATTCGAAAGAGACGCCGTGCCGTTCTCCTTTTTTCAGTGACTACTCATGGCTTGGACGTTAAGTCATCGTATCCGGTATCCTGTTGGGAATCAATCAATCAACCAATCAATCAGTCAATTAATCAGTCAATCAATCTTTTATTTTCACAAAAGAAAAAGGGGAACCCACAAAAGAAAAGGGGAAACGCAGGAGGCGCGAGCACGGCTAGCAGATAGGTCTGCTAGCCGCACAACTTCCTGAGCACTAGCCAACCTCCTGAACAGAATCCTACTTGCACTTGCCGAGAAGAAAGAAAAATAGATGGTGTGCAATGCATGCTGTAAGAGGAACGAGCTGAGCAGCGATGCAACCACAATGGCCGCTAACGTGACGTCAGTGCCAGCTATGTATAGCAGCGTGCTTTCACCACGCTCTTTTCAAGCTACGGTTGTTCTTGGAAGACACATAATAGCTTTCTCCACAGTTGGCTTTAATAGCCACAACTGAATAGGCTCTCTCCCCGCAACTCCGAAACGTCAACGGACGTGATATATGTTGTTCATGAAACTCGTTAAGGTCACCAATGTCATTTCCTGCAGGTGCCTCGATAATGCCCAGGCGAGCATCAAGGCCATCGCCAAGACAGGTACGCCAATATCTTGGTTGGAGAAGGTGAACTTGAGACTACACAAAGCGCAGGATGCGATAGCCCGCAAGTAGAAGGAAAATCGGGTAAAAATGGGTTCTAGCTTTTGGCTAGTGGCCCTCGAAAATTATAACCAATAATTATTGTCTTTTTTCCTCACCCAATCATAGCTACATCATATGTTTCGATACAGGATGAATCTACTTGATTTAACTTTTTTTTTTTTAAAGGGGGCGGCGCTACACAGGTATCGGCTTCACTGTATGTTTATCAGGCTTGGTGGACATTAAAGTTGGAACGACAATCACGATTAGTTTAATAATTAACCAATTTGTGTACCTGTATCTGATTTAATTACTTTGCGATTTATTTTTTGATTGCAGTTTCAAATTCAGGCGCAAGTAAAGGCTAATCTAATTGGTGTAATCTGCGAAAAGACAAATATTAATCCATAATTTTTCGCGTTTTTGCCGTACCTCGTCATGATCTAAGTAGCTTGTTCCCGACGAGTATTTTTTTAGAGGATACGCTACCGAGATAACGATGAGGTACCCCGTCACGAGTACGCCGCTTCTACATCCAGCTTCGGAGTTAGGTGACAAAAAAAGCGAAACTTCCTTTTTCTTATTATTGTGGGCGTGTTGCCTGACGGCCAAACTTTGTTTAGTATGAAAGTCCTGTCGCTGTCGATTTGCTGCCTTCGCCGTAATCTACTTCTCGCCACTCACAAGCTATGCTAATAAGTTGTAGAAAACATTCAAGTTTGACTTTGGTACTGACATTCTTGTAAAAAAAGTATTTTTAAGCAGGCCAGTATGATACACATATAAGTTGCTACTTAGCAATTTATATCTACGTACTGCGTTAGAACATAGAAGCACTCCTCAAGGGTTATAAATATATGCTGCTACACCCAGTGCCGTTATACGCGCCCAAGTGTGTACCAGACTTTACGCGGAAATGCACATTGATCAAAATAACGGGAAGAGCATAACCGCTGCGATAATTTACAACCTTTTCTCGCGTTGAAAACAACGAACGTGCCCTATTTCCCGAAGGACCATGCAAGCTGGAGTACTTTGGGCGTACGGTGACATGGAAGAGTCCCGACTACTCCAGGAGCTCGGTGCCTCCACTCAACTGCCACGTAATTCTGGAAGCTCAGCAAGGCCACGTCCTCAAGCTTGACCTCGCAGACGTGGGTTTAAGCGAAGGCAGAGACAGCTGCCATACTTCCATACTGGAAACGTGGGATGGAAACAATACAGGTATGTGTGTATCCATTGATGATGAGTGGCATTGGCGGACTATATAGTCTGGCGCTGTGAACAAATCGACGTAGCGCCGAGAGAGAAGAACAAGATTGAACCCATCACAGAGCCGTCTTCTCCAGCTCCATTGGGAGAATGCATCGTTTATGTTACTGCAGACACCACATAATCGGGGTTTTTCTGTTACTTCTTCCGGTTCCATCCTTGGTTGACTTTCGCAATTTGTATGCATGTGTGGAACATTTTCATCTGCCAGTAGCCCGTTCGTGTAAACTAAAAGAGGTAAACCATACGTTCTAGCTGGTATGGCACACTTGCGTGGCAGGCGCCATGCACGCGTAACGGACATCTCTGTGACATATAATTTCTAATAGTGTGCGAATAGCCCTTCGATTTGAATAGCGCAGTACCAGCCTCGAAACTGTGCAAAAACAGCCGATGTGTTGAGGCTTTTCATTCAAATGAGAAGGTTCTAACCGACAAAATCCGTACTGCTATTTAATTGGAACCTCTATTCCCACAACCCTAGTTATTTCACGAACGCTTAGCAGAGTACCCTTTTTAACTTTGCATGACCTTTCACTACAATAAAAAAAGAACGAGTTGCTTACCTTGCCCGAGTGAGAAACTTCTATACGTCATCAATAATTTTTGCCCCCCGTAACCTTTTCCTCGGGGATGAAATTGAAAAATGTTAGATTCAAATGAAAGTTTAAAACATTCTCTTTCACGGGAGCGCTCAACTTTTTCAACATAGTCCCAACCGGCGGCGGTGCACTTCCGCTACTGGCGCACTACTCTGCGCATGCTGTCGTACGTAATTGAGGGCAACTGTTGACGAGACCAACGCCGCGTTGGAGGAGCTGCAGTTCTGAGATGTTTTGCCTCTTTCACCTTACAGCCCGGATCTCGAGCCACCATACTTTTGCTGTTTTCCAACATAAAGGAACATCAGGTTACAAGGTATGCGCCCGGTAACGAGGTTAATTAGCGATGCAATGCGCCGTTGGTGTCGTCAACAGCCGCCCTCAATCATCTACGACGTCATGCGGAGAGTAGTGCACCAGTAGCGGAAGCGCATCGCTGCCGGGACACGATAGGGTCCTTTTTCATAGCAAACGCCACCAGTCGGTGCTCCGGTCTTTTTATTCCACAATACTGCTGACCGTGAGGGGGTCCAAGCAGGAGACGTCCCAGAGAACTTCCGGTTCATAAAAGGGATAAACAAAGCCCACCTTAACAGCACTGCTTTAAATTTCGATTGAACGTTTAACCCCCCATTCTCCAGGAGTCCAGGTGAACGCCAAGAAAACGAAGACGCGTGAGCTGCGTTGAATTTTTTTGAAAATCCTCGAAAACCAACTTGCCTCCTCCACGTTAAATTGTACAGTCGAAGGCCCTCATCAAGCCTCAAACTTTGTTGTCCGTGTAGCATTTATACTTTCTAGCACTTCTGACATAAGCAAGCTCGACACGCTTGCAAAGACGGTGCGACAGGAAGTCAAGGCCCATACGCACATTCGCGTTTGAGCGCGGTCCGTTCCGTAGCGGCAAGCGGGCGCGTTGCGTTGCGAAGACCGCTTGCGCCAAGCTTGTACGCACAGTTGCGTTGCCACGCAGTCAACCGCAGTCAAGAACCAATAATAACGCGCTATCATCGCTAGTGGCTCACCAATAGTAAGCGAAATCCAAGGCGACATGGCGGCGCACGGCGACAGCGTCGGTGTTCGATCTTGGGACAATCTCGCCGGCTTCCCCGACGTTTTGTCAAGCTTGAACCATCGCAGCCTTGGAAAATACAGTCCCCACCGCTCCCCAAAACGAAAAAGCAAGCACTGCAACCGGCGAACCGGATACGTCTCGCCGAGTCGGCTGGGTGGGGCGAGCCGAACGCGTCATCCCCTTTCCTCTTTCGGCTTCTGATTGGTCGAACGCACCCGAACGCACCGCAACGCTTCGGAAAGTTGAGCGAGTCTCTACTCGCTTGCGTCGCGCTACCGAGCGTTGCGGGAAGGCGCGCGTCGCTCTGCAAGCGACCGCGCCTGGCCGCAAGGACTCCGCAACGCACTCAAACGCGTCCAAACGCGAATGTGCGTATGGCCCTTCACTTAGGACGCAAGCGGCAGTTCATGTTTGGAAACAGCAAAAGGGTCTATACTAAAAATATATATGTGCAGCCGGGAAAGAGGAGATCCCATACTTCCTTTTGAGCGTAACATCTTTCCATTCCATCACTGAATAAAAAGGTTACAGCGGAAGAGGCAAAACTTGTTGATCACCCCTCGTACGAAGACTTCCCTCTCTCTTCCGTGCACATCAGGATCTCACCTGCTGGGTTCGTTCTGTGGAGCTGGATCCGAAGCCCAGTTCGTCACCACAAAGACCCGACACCTGTACCTCAAGTTTAAGCTGGACAGCGACGTTGAAGACGGATACTTTTTCATCAGGATCGACGCCATCACGGACGGTAAAAATACCCGTTTCTGCTTTACCCCCACCTAATGCACCCTTCTCCGAACCCACCCAGCGTATCTCATGGTACCTGCCCCCACAGTTTGAGAGTCGTGAGACCAGCTGGACAGAAGACCGGCCCAGCGAGCAGCCCACTAAATAATAGCTGGGCCGTCGTCACCCGCAAGATCCCCTCGCCCAGACTTGTACACGTTACTGAAAAATAGTAAGGAATTACATTTACAATTACGCAAGGCTAAATTGTAATTTATTACAATTACAATTACCCTCCCATAAAAGTAACTGACCGTTACCCCAAAAAGTAATCCGTTACTTTCGTGCCGTTACTTTCTACATTATTGTCCTCAAGTAAGAAACAAAGGGAAGAGGGTACGTTATTCAAGTTCTTATTGTTGCAACCTGTTCAATTTAATGACCTTGATTATTTTGAGCAACAGCTGGCTCTCGAAAGTCTCGTCAGACATTTTGCGTTATTTCATACTGAAGATGTTGACTCATGAGGCTATGGTTGACTGCTACGCTGAACACCCTCTGAACTGAGGCACCGGATGGGAGTGCTGTATTGTTCCTCACGAATGCTTAATTCTCTGCACTGAGCTTCTTCAGCGAAGCAATAGACGTACTATTTACCTCGAAGATAGAACAAAGCTTCGTCGTTGCAGCCGTTGCCTGATGTATGAGAGTTTTATTAGATCGTTCCGATACGTCGGATGCCCCCGATAACGATAGGATACATGCGGAAAGGCGGCGGGGTATCGGGTATCGTTATCGGAGTCATCGGACCGATCTACCAAAATTCTTTATTGTCTAAATCGCGAAGCTGAAGAAGTCTCAAACATCTAGCCAAAACTAGAATAAGAATTGATTTATGTCCATCGTACTATACCGACATATATTGCCAGACAATAGCAAAACATAGTTGTCACAGTAAGGGAATATTAAATAACAAATAAGGTTTGGCTCGATTATTTTCTTCCTTTGGTTCTAAACAGGTCGAGCCTCGGTTGAGACATTGGTGAATAAAAAAAAAAAAAAAAGAAAGTTTCCAGCATATAAATATAAGTAATAAAAAAAAGGACACTCATAAGAACCATTAATTAGGACGTCCGTTGAAACAAGGAAATGTAAACGCACGTTTGCCGTGTGTACCTTTCTTGGTGCCGTCCAAAAACGCACAGTGCACGAACCGACTGCAGTTTACTCCGGTGTTCTCCAGATAGACCTCCCCTGATGCCACGGGCAGCGAAGGGCAGAGTACTAAGTAAGCCGCGCTATGGCCCCACTCACCACTTTCAATCATTCCTCAAGCTCCAAGCCCAGAATATCAAATCTACGTCAGCCTCCATTATGTTTTATTTGTAAAAATATCTGCTTGAGATAAGATGCGTCCTGCTGAGGGAAAACAGGAAGAAGAAAGGAAGACTATTACCATTTTCCAAATGCTCGCAAAAAGCTGACTCACAAAAACGGTGACTGGGATGGAGATAATCTGGCTGGTATTCACAAATAAAGTGGGCCAACCCTAGAAGTTGGACTACAAAGAAGTAAGTAGCTTTTAAACAAAGTCAAATGATATAAAAGATGCAGAAAAAAATGCATCCTGTTTTCTAAGAGAAGGTGATAAGTGTGCATCGATGAACGAGGATGCTTGTGGCAATAACACCTTCGCATATTATCACATCTCTTTTTGTGGATTTTAGTGTAGACGGAGCGTTGTCTCGTGTTGCGACATTATGAAAATGGTCGCAGTCACTATAATCGAGGACATTGTTAAATCTTGTCGGTGCCCTTACCGCCTCGAGCTTCTCGAAGAGGCACACAATCACTTAGTGTCCTCCTCTCCCCGTCTTCGATCGCAAAGAAAAAACAAAGGGACTAAAAAAACGAATATAACTTGCACCCCCCCCCCCTTTTTTTTGTTGTTTTTTTTAGAAATATTTATTTGAATTTTTTGTTAGGGTCTAAAAAAATAGATTCAGGAGCTTGGTGTTGCAAAAAAAGGCTTTACGGAACTGAAGAGTGTCAAGCCTCCCTCGGCGCTGGTCAATTCGCGCGTGACAGTGTCACTGCGCTCGACTTTACCAAAATGAAAGAACCCTTTCTTTAGAAGGGGGGGGGGGGGGGGGGGGGGTTGGTCCTGGAAAGAAATGTAACGGATTACAAGAAATCCGTTACGTAAAAAATGTAAGGGAATTACTTTAAAATTACTCTAGAAAATATGTAATTATTCCGTTACTAAATTACTGATAAATATAAAGGATTACATGTAATTTCGTTACTTGTAACGGATTACGTACAAGTCTGCCCTCGCCCTCAGCCACGAGCTCCATTTAAACATCAACAGCACCTGTCTGGCATCTGTCCACTGTCATGACATCACCATTAGATGCAGCTTTGCAGGCCTTTATTACTTGCCTCTCTTGCTCCCCTGAACCAAACTAAATATTACTATTACTATTTTTGTTTTTATTTATAGTTGCATGATCATGACACTACCCGAGGTATGTGTGAACAGATGTTCTTGTGATACTATAATTCAAAGGTGACAGTTTCAAATACTATTCTGTACATTTTGTTTTTTCATGTCTGTGATTTTGTGATTTTTTGTATTTTGTTATGCTTGAGAATCTCAGACTACACACAGAACTGACAACGTGTGACTTTTTGTGCTAGCATTGAATGGTGGATGATAACCGACATGATGTAATTTATTTACACCCATGTCTCGTTAATATGGACCCCCTTAATATGGATACCCCGCTATATGGACACCAACTTTCGGGGACAAACTGGGAAAATACATGCATTTCTGTCTGGTTATTATAGACAACTCACATTATGGACGATGTTTTACGGGAACGGAGGTGTCCATATTCACGAGACATCACTGTATATACTTAATTCTTGCTTTCATCGGGAGTCTTAAGCTTCAGCTGGGAAACCGCTGTAAAGGCTCGACAATTTTTCTTCTCAAATTAGTTTTTTTTTTGTTGTATTATTTATGTTGATATATCTACAACCGTGATTTAGTCCTTCAAGCCCATGAAAGCTCTGACGAACCCGCTGCAATGCCGTGGATATATGATCTTCGTTTTCAAATAAATTATTATTATTACCTATTACTACAGAGTTAGCTTACGCTCTTCTTTGTATGTTGTAATTTCGCTATCTTGTTGCCAACCGTTTTGGGACATTGCTGGTCCCGTGTGGAAGCCCACTGCCATATTCTGCTGTGACAGCGCTCTATTTTGTGTTGCAGTGTACGGGCGGCCGGTGGTCAGTAAACCCTTGGACAGCCAAAGTGACGACGTAGACGACCAAAGCGGTGGTGGCAAGGTGGTTGGAGGCAAGGAAGTCAAGAAGGGATCCCATCCCTGGCAGGTCGATCTCACCTTCGTGAACATCTTTAGTACACAGTGTCTTGGTCTGTCGTTATAACGTATATCGTGTCCTAGGGACAATCGGGACTTTCAGCAAACCGTTACCGTGTTCCATGTGCCGCAGTACTGGAGCCTTTGAAGCATGCTTTCAAGCGCGCGCCCGGAGTGACACTGACCGCGAGGCGAGCGCTTAAAACCATACACGCTCCAGTAGTGCAGTACGCGGAACACGGTAACGGTTTGCTAAAAGTCCCTAGTTACATATACACCGTTTACTAACCTACATTTTTGTAAATTCAATACTGAGCATAGTAAATTCCTAACTTTATATGTACTGTAACAGGAGGCTGTTACATACCCAAGCATGTCTCACTGTTACATACCCAAGCGTGTCTGCGGTAGATTGATCCTCAGCTCTTTTGAACGCATCCTACAATCACAAAATTGCGTTAATGACTGTCTCTTCAAATTCCTGCCTGCGTCTTGCGAAGCTCCAAGTTTGATGTCACTGCAATTAGAGCCCTCATGCCAGTACACAGTTATATTAACTCAGTGTTTTTACTGAACTCGTGCAATAGCGTCGGACTAAAGGGCGGGGGGGGGGGGGGGGGGGCGGTAGATTCCTGGGCATTTTGATACACGCATTTCTAGTAAACAGTTCAGGAGATCCCCTACCTCTAGTGAAAAAGATATTAAAAGAGAGTGTTAATTACGAACACATGAGAATATAAAAGGGCATGCAAATACTAATATACGCCTTATAATATAAAGTAAAAAAAAGTTCTGATATGTTTATTCAATATATATATATAAATTTCTTTTCAGTAGTCCCCCCTCATCTCCCGTACACTTTCGATGCCATTGACCCCGTATTAGTACACGGTTCAATGAACTCAATAGACAGTTTTAGTATAGCGTTGCTGGCTCTTACGTACGCAATACGCAATAGTATAGCGTACGCAGTATAGCGTACGCTAAAGACGACCTGCTCGGACCGAATTTAGTTGTGCGTTACGTTTCCGAGTGAACACCTCGCATGATCTTGGTTAAATTTGCCAGAGCCGTAGAATTCCGCGTGCTTATAGAGCCACCATACTCCTGGAAAGAAATATTAAAAATGAAAACGTGTCCAATCATTTTATTCAAAGTTAAACCAAGCCGCAGCTGCCTCGTCAAGCGCGGTTTTCTGCGGGGTACAGAGGCTACGAATAAGAGTGCGTAGCCAAATTCAATCATGGGGCCTCCGTCAGTCGTCCCGTGGAAACGGCACCTTTTATCAATGCTATCGTGGAATGAAATTAATGACCTACTGATGTCCAGCGCAGAGCGAGAACTTCGGCGATCTCTTGAAGAGTCGTTCGTCCGTCGGCGATGCACTGTACGAATAGGTTTAGCGTTGAGCAGATCGCAGCGTTGACGCACATACCGAGCGGTGAACGTTTTTACTGTGCACTCTTTCAGCTGCACGGCGATCTAATTCGACCGCGGTAGGTCCCAGAAAGAATTGCCGAGTTGAACACCACGCAATTTCACGTAACAAAAAACTTCGAGAACACCAAGTCGCCCTTGCTGCGCCAGTCGAGGTAACCGCCAACTTGAAACTGGCGCTCTCGTTGGGCCCGAGATCTCTCGAGTGCGTCCCGCAAAGCCCGCTAGCCAGCAACGCAAAATCCCCATCGTTGCGTGCGTACGCAGTATGCTAGCCCTTCTATTGCGTTCTGCGCATGAGCACTCACGACCCGCAATTTCTTTGCGTACGTAAAGCTATAGCGTACGGTCCACTAAAACTGTCTAATGTTATAAAAATGAAGCAAAAAATACAAAGGTTGTATCAAGCCAACTGATAGCAACGTACCGACCGACATCATAAAGCAGCATAAACGGAATGTTTATGGGGTAGATTCAGTTTGTTGACGACTCCAACAAAATTAACACAGGCCAGTCATATAACTGCCTATAACGTGGGCTGTTACTATAAGTGTCTACTGTTACATAATTTTATTTTTCATTGCACCTGATTGAGGATGGCAATGCAGGTGATGTTCCGGCTACCTGAGCAACCTGCTCACTGCGGAGGTGCCTTGCTGAACGAGCGCTGGGTCCTGACAGCAGCCCACTGCTTTGACCTTCTGCCATCGGATGTCAAGCTATCTCAGATACAGGTCCTCCTGGGGAAACACAATCAGTTCGTTTCTGAACCGAACCAACTACTTGCGGGCATCAAGCATATGGTCATGCACCCTAAGTACGATAGGGTGTCACAGGTAAGCATCCCAACAAAAACGCAACATAACATTTAATCATACCGTTCAGACTGGTAACTCACACTGACTATGCTCTAGAACACCCATGAAGTTAGCGCTGCACATTAAATTACGTACAAGCGTGCGTAATACACGACAGTATCTCGTGAAATGTCAGATGCAAAATTCAGAGCAAAGGACAGTCCCTCTACCCTATTCCGGGATTTTTCAGGTTTCGGTGATCGAAAAGTTATTGACCGCTTCAGATCAGCAGGCACTGCCATCCAGCAAGCCATCTTCCAGAATAAATTTGCGCCAGGAGTTAAGTCAATACTGCAACATCGGGGCAGTCAAAGCGCCATTGAAGGCAGCGTACTTTGGTAAGACAGGATACCCCAAAAAATTTGCCTGCTATTTTCCCTCGATAGTTCTTATATCCGGTTTCTTGCTTTGCACAACACTCCAGCATATATAGTAATGTGCGTGAGAAACAACCTTCCGCCAAAATATAAAAAAAGTGAAAGTGGAATTGCAGAATGTATAGTTGTCATCATTAAATATAGTTGTCAAGTTGCCCCTTAACTAGCTCGTAGGCATACGAGAAAAAACATTCAATCAAAGATTTACCAGTGACATTAGCTAAAGTACTCTTGAATCCAAAAATTGCGTGAATAATAAACTATTGGGCAGAAAACGAACATGTAAGTTTCCCATATTGGCAGCATTGCTCAGCATTCTGGTACGTGTTCACTTTTTGACAGCTAATATGAACCATATATTAATAGTGAATCATTTCAAATCCTTCCCACATTAGGACCCCCAAAAGGGGGGTTCAAAACAGACTAGACACCTGAAGGAAAGTCACTTGGTGTAAGGACAACAGATAGGCTGACTTATTTAGAACGATTATTCCTTTCTGTCCAAGGTCCTCGAATCTACCCCTCAGCTATAAAAAAAAAATACTGCTGTTCTAATAGGTCTGGTACTAAAGAATTTATGGTTCAGCTAGAGAGAAAATTGTCAATTTGCATCCTAATATAATATCATCGTCTTCCCGTTTTGGTTACGCAGGACTCTGACCTCGCCTTGGTGGAATTGGATGCGAGTATAGAGTTCAGCGACTACGTCCGACCTGTGGCATTGGGTGACCCGGGTTTCATAGAAAAAGAGTACTTCAGCAAGCCCAACGTGCACGGCATTGTGTCCGGCTGGGGAAAAACGGAGACAACAGAGCACTCCAAGGTGCTGCAGGAAATCAAGGTTCCTATCAAGATGCCTGTTGTGTGCAAAGCCTCCACGGAACTTGAGGTGCGTATGAGTTTTGGCCGTTTTGGCTATACGAGGGCGTTAATATCGGAACCGTGAACAGAAACTGCCCGGTCATACGCAAGGAGCACAAGTGGGTTGGAGCACACATATTTGACTAGTAGATATCGTACCTATTATTACTTATCAACTCTTTGTATTATAATTTAATCTTGTTTGGGGGGACCGGTAATATTGCAGCCAGTCACCGCCTTCTCCTCGTTGTCATGACTTTCATTAATTAACGAACAAAATAATAAAAAAATCTCCCAATTTCCCGCCGATTTTGTAATACAATTTATATTGTGGTCTGATGTCAATTTTAAATGTCGATTAATGCTTCGTGAGCATTGCACATATTTGGGCTGAAGTCCCTTCTAAAGTACTTGTACAAACCGTCAGCCCCTCCCCCCCCCCCCCCCAAAAAAAAAAAAAAAAATTGTTTTGGGGGGGGGGGGGTTATTTAGTTTGATGCGATTTGGTAGAAGCGAGTGTGAAAAACGTAAAACCTTTCAAATAAACTAATTTTCTAATTCGAGGAAATTTAGAAGCAAGGTTCAAATAATATATGAGCTAGCACAAATATGGAAGGAGCATAGCACATTGAGACACATTCTAATATTCTTATGTTTTATACAATGTTGTTACAAACCAGTACCAGTAACAACTTTTAGCAGAAAGGTATACAATGTGTATTCATCCGTCGCCACTCGTAATATCACCGTACCTTTATGAAAATAGAATAAAGCAAACTTGTCCGACGAAGCTCCGTGCTCCGCTGCTTCTTGGCATTGCGCCTACGCTTGCGGAGAAGCGCTCCTTCTGAAGAGGTTAAAGGGGCCCTTAAAGGGCAACTCCACTCAAAAAGTCGACCCTATCGAAATGACTGATATCGCTTTAGGAGGTCAAAATACGGTCATACCCAAAATATCACGTCAAACCGACGCCGCGTTACCGATTAAAACCAATATTAAAAATGTTCTCCCGGCTCGGTTAGCGGCCCGAAAGCGGGTGAGCAACGCTGGCACCGGGTGAGCTAGTCAAGCAACACTGGGCAATGACGTAGTTCTAGTCCTACGCTCTCGTACGGACGCCGCGAGCGCTTCGTTTCCCGTGGCATTCTGCGGTTCTGCTGACGGCACGAGGTGTTTACCACATTATCCTGTGTTTCCCTATTTTTATTAGCCTCCAGGCAGTTCCTTTAACTCCAGCATTGCTTCCGCGACAGCGCGGAAGAGAGCGAAGCGGTGCCACTCGCTCACGCGCGCGTCGTGGAGCCGGAGAGACTCGCCGGACTCGCGTTGGGCAATGTCGAGCAGGATTTGCAATGGTCTGGGTTGCACCAACAACCCGGTGCGCAACCCGGAGCTGCGGTTCCACCAGTTCCCAAGAGACCGGAAGAGGCACAAGGTGTGGTTCGGTGCCGTTCGCCGGATTGACTTCGGAAGACCGTTGACTCCGAGCTCCAACGCGAAGCTCTGCTACCAGCACTTTACGTCAGACACCTACACACGGGATCTGCGGCTGCTGGCTTTTGCGGGTTTCTCCACGAAACAGGCGTCTTTGAAGAACGATGCGGTGCCGTCGCTGTTCGCGTACCGTCCGCCGGCTGCTCCAGCACGATCGGCCGGACGCAGCAGGTCGCGGCTGATCTAACTAGCGTGCACATAAAGGCACCTTGGCTTTAACAACTTAGACCACTTGTGGATAGATCTGTCCATCTATCTCCCATTATTTCGTTTTCTCTCGGTCCGCGAGCAAGAAACAAATACAGTCACGCTGCGCCGGCACCGACCGCGTCATATTTATAGCAGTCGGATTCGCTTTTCGGCCGCCACATTTATAAATACGCACTAAATCTTACTACATTTGGTGCATATTAACAAAGTGCAGCGGTAAAAAAAGACAATGTGCATCTAACCTTCTGTTTTGAAACTCCACGTGCGATTGAGCCGACCTCGTCGGTGCGTCGGCGCGTCAGCTCAGAAGCGCGGGACCAGAACTAGGTCATGCCGACGACGCGCCACTAGTATCAGTGTTGCCAAGCTGCTTCAACCGGTAGTTTCGTTTTCGCCGTGCCGCCGGAACGATACTTGGATTCGCGATATCTACAAAACTATACACACTACTGAAAAACAAATTATATCTCGTGATTCAGGGCCGCCGGCTTCGACTAAACAGATCATAACCCAAAAATTGTAAAATGGAGTGGAGTTGCCCTTTAAACGTCTACCTTTTTTTGCGGTTTCCACGTCTCTTGGGGTTCGGGCAAGCCAGCGGGCACGGAGAGAGTAACTAAATATCAGTGCGTCATATTTTAACCGGACGACGCGGAAACCTCCTCCACCGACGAGGGCGACCCGCGGTACCACAAGCGCGCGATATGTGACGTCTTTGGTCCTGGGCTGACTACTGGTCAGAGCCGCTAAAAGCTTCTTCTTAGTCGAAGTACAAAATATAAGTGGCGCGAACCGTTTCGATTATTCATGAAAGTAGTTTTTGTTCAGTATTTTAGATCAGAAAATAAATAAATGCAGTTTATAAAGTCGGAGAACAGAAATCACCCGTCGACATACCCGCCAAGCGGTAAAAAAGGCGGCGCATACTAGAAAGAAATAGTGGAATCAGGCTCCGACAAGCAGCGAGCGTAGAAAGGTCCCGGATGTACGCGGCGGCGCTGCGGTCGTTTACGGACTCTAGGATCCGACCGGTTCTGAGCATTTCGAAGGCCTTCGGCGCAGGTTTGGCTTCCTGTTTGGCCGTTTCGCGGTATGGCAGCGCGAAGTGGCTCCCGTTCTGAACTGATCTTTGCCCGTGTTTGCTGTTATTTGTGGCCAATGAAGTGTCATGCCAAATTAGTGTTTAATCGCGCAGCAAATGCAATGCAAGCCGCCCTGGCTGTCCGCTTCATACAGCCTATCCAGAACACGCTTTAGTGGCGCCCTCTCAAGCCGTCGACACGGAGTGCGGCAGCCGTGAGCGCTCGCTAAGCTCACTACCCCTCCTCTAGCCCACGGCCACTCAAGCGACCAAGAAGGTCATGAAGGAGGTTGTTTTTTGCTTGTTTTTGTAATTTTAATTTGCCCATAACTTTTAATATAAAGCGAAATTCGAGAGAAAAAAAAAAGTTTCATTACGTTACTACGTTTAGTGCGCTCGGGTTCGGTGCAAATTAAAAACCAATAGAAAAGACACTGCAGGGCCTCTTTAAGCGCCCAACGTAACGAACATTTTCCTCACATCAAGACTAGACCCCCAACTGCCACGCACAAATTTAAAAATAAACTCTCGGCTATTTCGGATGTGTACGCTAACTGACGAAAATTAGAGCAATAGTCTAGATAGTGTCAAAAATCATATTGGCCCCGAAAAATTGTTTTGTTTTATAATGCTTACGTTGTGTTACCTATCCACAAATGCATAATGTAGTCTGGGAAACCAAGGATTTCACTGCACACAGTTCAGAGTTGAGACGCAGTGAATTGTAAAGGTCAATGCCATATACTGACTGAAAAAAAAAATGTATAACAGTGCTGACTCATGATCACACAGAAATAGTTAAACCTTTCCACAGCCAAACAATATACTACAAGGCAACATTGTTGAGACGTCATGTAGAATTAGTTGAGCTAGGCCCATACATTTTTCGATATTCCATATAAATCCGGAATGAGTGCGAAGGGTTCCATGCTTATGCTTTAGCTACAATAGAAATGTGAAAATGGGAAAGGCATTCAATTTTTTTTTTTCGTCTGCTTTTCAGATTACTGCAAACATGTTCTGTGCTGGATACTCCAAAGGACAGTCCCACCGAGACGCTTGCAAAGGGGACAGTGGGGGCCCATTGGTGGCAGAGGGCGATGGCAAATACTACGCCATCGGCATTGTGAGCTTCGGAGAAAGAAGCTGTCTGTCGAAAGGAAAATATGGATTCTACGTAATGGTACACAAATTCATGCCGTGGATCAAGATGGTTACTGGGCTCTAACTTTTAACCTGTGTATGTTGGCACTCTTTTAATCCTGCCCTCTTCTAATAGCAACAACCTGAAATAGTCATAACGTCAAAGAACACACCACGTAGCAAGTGTCCTTATCGTATTTAGTCCTGCTGTGACGTACGAGGAGTAAGTACTTGCTGCGATCCAGTCACCATTTGCATAACATACGGAAGGAGCCTGAAACAAGAGCTTTGTTCCTTTATCTTTCCTTTGCAGCAAGGCCCTCTTATTGCACCATTTACGGGAATTTATCAACACAGAAAGTGAATAGGCCAGAAATCGAAAGTAGTACATTAAAAGATAATGCAACAAGTGTCTCCAGACATGTCATATTTATGTACAAGTAAAAAGCAGTATGTCAAAGATTGAACTTGTTGACCATTGTTGGATGACGGGTCACAAGTTTGACTCTGACAAGGTTTCGACCTTGACGCATGAACAAAGGTGCGGCACACACAGATACATGGACATGGGCGTCCGCAGAATTTTTTCCAGGGGAGAGCACACTTATCCTTCTCTTCCCTTCCCCCTTTCTTGCTTTCTTTCCCTTGCCCCCTTCCCCGCCCCGCCCGCCCCCCCCCCCCCCCCCCCCCCCCCCCCCCCCCCTGGGCCGGAATGTTAGCTATGTTGGATATTTTCAGCACGTTCTCACGTTACTCTCTAGCTGCTTTCACGGCTGCTCCCTGGATTTTGGACTACACACCCGTTGATCTCTATGACAATTGCTGGATCGCGCTTCCCGCTCCCGCGAGTGAAGCCACTGAGCAGCCATCTTGCATGTCGAAAAATCACGTTCCTTGGAGCGTTGCGGAGACTATAGCGGCAGCGTGCTCAAGACACATTTTCTACTCGTTCGTCATCATTCGTCGAAGGAGTTTTTTCAAACCCTCTGTAAGCCGTGAGACTTGCCGTAGAGAACACGCGGAAATTTTTACGGAAGCGCAGTGCCGCAGAAAAAAGGCACAACGCGTCGAAAGCAAGTTTCGACGGGCTCGTGGCGTTATCAAAACTTCCTTAACACGTTTTTTTTCTTTCCGTTTAGATTTTTCGTTTTTCAGTAGCCATTTTGAATTTGTGGATAAAAAAATAACCTGCCGGGAACAGTAAGTCCATGTTATTTAGAAAATGTAGTTGGTTTGGGTAGTTAAAAAAACCACCGGAGTATTCTTTAACTGCTGTGGGTGCAGCTCCCCCCTCAAAATTCCAAGGAGGGGAGGGGGGGGGGGGGGGGCAACTGCCCCCTGCACCCCTCTGCGGACGCCCATGTACATGGAATCATGGTGCAGCCGCCGTAACTGATTGGCTAGCAATGCCAACCATAGTTCCCTTCCCGAAGTGTATGCTCCTTAGATAGAAACTCTTGTTTTGCCTTTTCATTCCTGCCATCTTAGCATCATTGATGATATCTCCTGTACGGGAGACGAAACATCTCATTAAATTGTTATTCCTCTCCAGTCAAGTCGGTGTGGTTCGTTTCGTTATGATGAGCCCCGGCTTCTGGGTTATTCTTGCGTCAATGAAAACGATTGCCCTAGATAGCCTGCAGACAGTCCAAGGAAAACTACACTTCTTGGACGTCTTCCAAAAATGTGAGCTCATCTAGCTGCTCCTTGATGTCCAAATGTTGTTTCATTTGCAAAGTGACAAGCAGCCACTCGAGCACATTTGAGTGGTCACTACAAATAAAGAGGAGTAAATTGCACTTCTGTGCAGCCAGAACACCAAGACTTAGCTGCAGTTGGAAAAGGATATGCTAATGTAGCAGCAGCAGCCCAGCCCCCCCCCCCCCCCCCCCCCCCCCCCTCTTCACCCACATACACAATCAGACATTTCAGATATTCCTGGTAAACAATTTGGAGGAAGGGGAGGGAAGTCCCTTTCCTTATCTGGATACTTCCGATGCCTCTGGTGAATGATGTATCGTAATGTCATGAGACCCTCGGTGTGATGTAGCCTTGCCACACATTCTCCTATTGTTGTGGCATGAGCACACAAACTCTATGCGGAGAACAAGTTCGTCCGCTTCTTTTGGAGGGGTCGTGGTTACGTCAGAATGCCGAGCTGTGATTGAGCGATAGTAAGTGGGTAGACCTCAAGGCAGCTTGCTTTGAGGTCTACCCACTGTCCTAAAATCAGAAACTCGGCGCTCGGCATTCTTACGTCATCGCAACCCCTGCAAAGAAGCAGACGAATTTGCGCTCCGCAATGATTTGAAACCTTTAATGTTAACACATGCATTCAGAACAGCTATGCAAAGTCAGGATTCTTTACCCTTGCATCCACCTGAACAAAACATATTCACTGCGCGTGCATATAACCAACTCTCTAGAGAAATTAACTTCATGTAAAAGTGAAACAACCGAATAGTGTCCTTAACAAATGAATTGGAGCAATACAGACAGCCAGTCGTCTGCTTCTTGCACCAGGGGTTGCGGTGATGTCAGGATGACGGCGAGTTCTGATTGGCTTTGATTGGACAAATAGTGGGTAGACTTCAATGCTAGATGCCTTGAGGTCTACCCACTATTTGTTTCAATCAGCCAATTAGAGCTTGGTGTTCTGACATCACTGCAACCCCTGGGCAAGAAGCAGACAAACTTGCGCTCCACATAAATTTTTCCGACTAAACTTCCACAAACTAATGTTTTTTGGAATAAGGAGTTCAAACAAAAACCTAAGGGGCACTATAAGCAGTACGAAGAACCACATAACAGTGGCACCAATGGTATAAACATTAAATTCATTCAGTTAGAAAAACTAATAATGCAAAACGCCACTGCCAGACCCCTGCACAGTCAGTACATGTTCCTCTTTCAACTCACAGAAACACTTTTGTAATCTATGGGTGTTGCACTAAGGCTCAGACATTTCTCGTGGTCGTAGCTCGATTAGATGCTAGTCTTGAACAGCTGATAAAGTGAAGGATTGTGTAACTAAAGTAAAAAGGCACAATAATTTATTTTTTTTTTCTCCTAGTGAATGTCGCACTCACAATCTAGGTGCGATGACAAAACAGGGGTTTCCAACAAAGGTATAGTAATATGCTTTTCCAAGAACAAATGTCTCTCAACGTTCCTTCAGAGGCAATGCGTTCTCAGGTAGAAGGTTCGGTATGCCATTCACAATCGGGTAAGCCTTCTCGATTTCGTCGGATATCAACGCATTCGTCGCCTTATCATACCGCAGGGGCTTCTTCGTCACAGGACAGGCGATGATCTTCAGAAGTTCTTCGTTGAAGGGCTGGTCGGGCGAGTCGGAGGAAATCCCATCCGAACGTTGGGACGTTTCGCCTGGGGAACGGTTGCGTGATGCGGTGTGAAAACGCAAGCACATAACAGGAAAGCCTCTCCTGAGAGCTACCCCTGCAGTTGAGGGAAACATCTTGGGGCCTTGGGATACGAAATGACGCGAAAAATGAAATTCCACCAGCACACAGCTGCACAGCCAGCGAGTAGCGAAGCGAAAATAGCGAAAAGTCGGGAAAAGCTAGTTTGTTATACATAGACAACAACTAAAAGCCAAACCTCAGTACAGTTAATAGGGTGGCGTCTTGCGCTATCTATCCAGTATGTTTAAAACTACTTTAAAATACATATAAAAATCCCTAAGTAATTTAAGACAACAAACCCAGCAAAACTTACAGTAGGTTAAACTATTTTAATCGAATTTTATTTATTTTTAGGGTAAGTTATAAAATCTGATGATATTTTAAAAACAGTCTTTTATTCGCTTGATTTGGCTATAACGCATTATGCAGTTCATAGCCCTGTGCCTTTAAAATACGAAACCGAAACTATAGTTGCGTTAGTGTGCGCATACGCAAAGAGATGGCAGCACCTTCGCAGGGCCTCGAAGTTTGCTTGTTTACCCATGTGACCGTCCTCGCCGCTCTCTCTGGAAGGGGTAGGAGGGGGTCGCCCGCACAAAGTTCCGAATCAGCTGGAAGCGTCCCAATGGATACGGAGAGCGTCGACTTCTCGAAGTCGCCTCCCTCTCGGCAAAATCTCGGGGTGTTGACAGTGCGCACGGAGGCGGATCGCTCGACCCGTTCCTGGATTAACGGATCCGTGCCATCGTCCCCTGTTTGCAATACGACAGTGACGGGCTAACTCTACCTCCTACGGAATGACAGCCTGGTATGGTGTTGTGTTGTGAAGTGCGCGCCTCAACCGCGGCATCGAATGGATGGTTAGCAGCCGCGGAACCTTCTTGACAACACCGACCGCGTGCAGCATGGTGAAGATATGTGGTGAGTAAACCGCGGGAGTTCTTTCCTTCGACCGATCTCCCTGGGTCTGGGCGATATGCCGGGCGCTGGACCTTTCCCACGTCGGACCGAGAAATACGGCACTTCGACAAGTTCCGGCTTAAACTACCCGGACGAATTATTGTTATGACTTAATGATGAAACGTTCGTGTCACTTTTGGTGGCACGGCTGAGAGAGTGACATGCAGACTGTAGTTTGTGTCAGCAGTGTGACCACGGCTTTACTGTTTTCTCGTATATAATATACTACGAACGAGATTTTCAATATGTATCACCCTTTGAGAATGCGGGAAAATAATTATTTATTTATTTTTTAACCGAAATTCGTTACCGCGTGGCAATAGGGCAATAGCGTGAGCAATTTCGAACTCTGCGGTTTTACACACCTGACAAACGAACCGCTAAAACACACAACTGCTTTGCTTTCACAGTACCTCAGGTTGTTTGTTTCTTTAACTATAGTTATCTTCCATCACCTTGGCGATCGATACCATTTCTTTTTTATTTAGTTGTGTTTGACTGGCAGGGCCGGTGGTCGTGCGTCATTAGGCACTTTAAACGACCTCTCTTACCCCTTTCTCTAAGCTGGGGTACTACGGTAGTATGACCGGCAAGTGTACATTTTATCGTCATTCATTACACTACGAATACTATGCTATAATGTGTTGGTCCGCCCAACCAAATGACAATTTCTTTTTTGCCTTCCCACTTCTATGCAAACCATTTGTTAACATCTATTGCACAGCGAGTCTGATATCCTCGAACACTCATCAAGCTTTAAAAGCACCAGGCATGTTAGCAACAATTCGATTGTAACAGCCATTCTTTTTGCTTATAAAGGCTGATTGCAAAAGCCGCTTTTTAGACACATAATTGTTGATGACATCGGATATGAACCTCTAAGGTATGTGGATTAACAGTATTACATTAAAATAACGTTCGAATAAAAATAATTAATGTTATCAAATTTCGCGTTTTATTCCAATTGAAATAAGCGGCTCAATTTAATTTTACATAAATAATTTCAAGATTTGCCCTCTTACATTTTATGATCTTCCCTCTTAGGACTTCAGCTGAACTCGTTAAGGTTAATCCTAAGTGTTCATTTCGCTACAAAATTTTATCCAATTGGTTTTCATTTACGCTCTACAAACCGCCCTCAAGCAGTTGGAGGCCAATATAAAGGTTGTGGCTAAACGAGCGAGCTCGCTTCAACAAGCATAAACAAAGGCTATTATATTGGTAAGTCATCTCGCTTGACCAAACGACCCGTCCTAAAATCTAGAATTTAATACAAATCACGTACAATAATGAACGCCACTGATAAATATATCCCATTTTATGATGTATTTTGTCACGGTTTAATCTTTCAACTTTCTGTAAAATAGTGGCGTAGGCAAAGCAAAGGTTTCAAATAAAAAAAAAAAAAAGAAATCCTTCCTTCGCCGATATAAATTCCTGGCTACGCTGGCACGCCAGCATTCCCCAAGGTCCATTTTTCCGTTCTTTTAATACTCAACTACTCAACACGTGCACCATCATAATATAATCCCTGAGACACGGAGATATGTATACGCGCCCCAGGGTTTAGATTCTGACGTTCCCTAACCAGCTCGCCTGATTACTTTCGTTTCTTGAATGCGCCGTCTCGCTCCTGAGAGATGTTTCTTCCTCAAGCAAAAAAAGAAAAAAAAAATCACTGCGGCGAAGCGAGTCATAAAATCACAATGATAACATTGTGGATGTCGCTTCTCCGCAGTCCACCAGTGCACAGGAAGAAGCACACTCAACGGAGCCAACTCCCCCGCGCGGACAGACCCCGCGCAAGGGAAACAAAGCAAAACGTCGAATCTACTGTCCGTGTTCAACACAAGGGTGAAATCGAACAGTAGTACATTGAAGGTGATCATGTAAAAAAAAATAAAAAGTTTTGAAATTCTCACACGTGTACTGCAACGATCCTCCATTGCAGCGACGTCTGAGCTATCAGTTTCGGAGCGACGTCTGAGCTATCAGTTTCCGTACAGGGGAAATTAACCTTTGGCGCAATGTTGGCGGAAAGTACTCACATTTTGGTGAAATGTAAGAGCTTGCTGGGTTAAATTTTTGGCGCATTTTTTGGGAAAATAGTTTAGCAATCACATATCACTCGTATGATCGCCTTCGTGATTTCACCGGAATTAATTGGGGGGCTAGTTGGTTGAACATCTAGACGGTGGATTTGAACATCTAGACGGTGGAAAGCGCTCTGTCCTGTCCCCTCCTTCTCTTCTCAGTCTTTTGCGCTTTCAAATCCACCGTCGTGATTTCACTTCTTTTGTTTCATTGTTTCCTGCACTAGCGATCTTCAACGTCCCGGGGAAGTAACACCGCAACTCCTTCTTAAAGGGCAACTCCGCTTCTTTTCCAGTAGTGCAAAACTATACAGTTCTCTTTGTTATCATCTACAAAACCCCCATGGCAAATATTACGAGGGAATTCCGCCTAGAAGTTCATTAAATCGCTGTCAAAGTTTGACAAGCACGAATCCGCTGGTTTTGGATGAGACGTGCGGGCCAGACAACACTGCCCGGCTGCATTTCCGCTTCCTCCAAATTCCTTCTCCGCGACGTCATCAAACATGTACAGCTTCTTTTTTTTTTTTTGTTTCAATTTTGTTTTCTTTCCCGGGGAGAGCACGGGTGGCGCCAGCGCCGTGAAAGACGTGAGTGACGCGCTGGGCCGGCCCGACGCTCGACTATTGATACTACTGATAAGCCGATCGCCTCGTTGAGCGCGGCTTGAGTTACATCCCATACTTTTGAACACCAAGTAAAAGGAGGAGAGGGAAGTTGCTTTTGTAAGAATTTTGAGTGACAGGTTAATCTTCTATAATCTTCTGGGAGGAGAATAGCGACGCCTGTGCTAATCCAGGAGGCACAGAGGAGGATCCTGATAAGAGGGGAGCTCCTTTTTCCCCTTGTATATCACGTGGGTGTACATGCTTAGTGATGCCGAATATACAATGTTGTCCGGCTTTGCCACCGTTTCGGTTTCGTTTTGTGATATGGCTAGAGTAAAATTACACGAAAAATATTTTATTTTTCGCGAAACAAAGAATTGGGGATTGTGTTTGAGTGCTTCAAAAAGCAAAATCGGCCACTATCTCAAAATTTTTGAAATTAAGCGGAGTTGCCCTTTAATCACCAACCTATATATATATATATATATATATATATATATATATATATATATATATATATATATATATATATATATATATATATATATATATTAGGGATGGGCAGTACTTCAAATACTTTCTGTATTTTGCATTTGTATTTAATTACAAATTGGGTAATGTATTTGACGTGTGTAATTAAATACTAAAACGTAGGTATTTCAAATACAATTGTAATTAAATACAAATTTGTGGACGAAAATACATCCCTCAAATTTATTGTCACTGTCCAGAGCAGGAAGAAAACTACGTTCTGCACCGAATGCAGTGTCTCTCAATCAAGCACAAGCGTTTAGTGACTTTGTGATTACGGTGCTCGTCCAGGGCAAGAATAGTGACGAAATCGACGTTCACAGGCAGACTGGCTAAATAAGTGCCTGTGACAACTTGTGATACTTTCCAGCCTGATTTTCATCCATATTTATGTCTGGAACATTCTAAATGCGCGGGTCGTCTAGACTTTCGTAACTGATGCGAGTTGCAACAATAAAAAATTCTCTAGCTAGTGCTGCGTGTCTTGGTTGTCTCGGTGCTTTGTTAGTCTATACCAAAATGTAATCGACAAAAAGAAAAAAACTGCTTGAGGCTCTGGACTTTTTTCACTTATTACGTCCAAGCTGATTACATTTTTTTGGGGATTATATTTCTATTACGTTACTAGAGCCTCGCACACTAACTCCCCAGTGTGCGATACAAAATTAAAATGAGATCAGTATATACCCAGAAAACCTATTGCAGGTGCCCTGAAGTAGCTGACGCAAATTTTGAGGAATGTATTTGGAAAAGTATTTGGAGGAGACCAAATACATTTGGTTGTATTTGTATCTTGTACTTAAATGCTTTCTTAGAAATGTAATTAGATTTGTAATTAAATACATTTTTGACAAAGTATTTTGTATTTGTATTTCCATACATATTTGCATGTATTTTGCCCATCCCTGGTTATATATATAGCTGGAGCTCTAATTTGGACACTGGGTTAGTTTATCGCAGTGTCCAACTTGGAGCCCCTGGTTGGTGAGTAAAGAGGAGTTGCGGTGTCACTTGCCCGGGACGTTGAACACGCACACACACACACACACACAATCATACACACACACACTCACGCGCGCGCACGCACGCACACACACACACATGATTTTTTTAACCCAGATTTTTTTTCTATTCTGGCCATAACCCTGCCCCTGGGGTCGGTGACCAAGCCGCCTTTTAATGTCGCCCTAAGCCATCGCTCAGGTCACCCAGCCCTATCGACGCTGCTTCGCGGCGACAGTCTGCGACGGCTCATTACAAAAATGTTAACCCACCTGGCGCACCCGTACACGCCGCTTCGCGGCTGCGGAATTCGCTAAAATGAGGCTCATTGCCATTTTCTCTAAACTGGGTTTCTCAATGTCAGGAATTTCCTAGAGTTTCCATTAGAAACAGCTCTAAGCTGAGGGTACGGTGGGGCGCTACACGCTCCCGCGGGACCAATGAACCGCCTCCCTTTCATCACCTGACCCCGTTCTCCGCACGTCGGCACGGGTGGCAGCGCGCTCACGCGGCCAAAGATAGACGTATACCGCTGGTTCAACCAGCCCGTGTAAGTTAGCCACAGTCACACCACTCGTACGTCATACAAAGGACACGGTGTTCGCTGCAAACGTAATGGCAGAATTGTCTGCGCCTCAGACATGAAATATGTTCGCTTTATGCTTCGAACATGTCTGCGGACAATGTTTGGCCGATGTGACAGGACCACCGTACAAGTGTAGAAGACTTCGAAGTAATATCATCGAACGTTCGTAAACAAACTAGTTTACCGTTTACTTAAAGACAATAAAACTTCTGGACGATCAAGCCGGCGCCATCTTGCGTCTCTTTCCTCTGGTTGCCAACCGAGGTTTAGTTCTCCGCCGCACCTGACGGTCTACTGGACGGATCGCTAACACAAGGAAGAAGCTCGCCTCAGGCAGTGTCTGCGGACTGCCTTTTGTATGGTGTATTAGCAGTGTGACTCAAACTAAAACAAAAAACACCCGCACACACCCACACACACACACAAAAAAAAAAAGCGTAGGTCGCAGCATAACGTTTAGAGACAGGCAGACGGAACTGGTCGTCGTGTCTTGCGGCTGAGCGTCTCTTCTCGCGCGAGAAGTGCTCCCCTTTTCACCCAGCCGCAACACCGGACGTGGAACGATTATCGCGGGGCACGGGGCAGCTCTCGCCGCCAAGAGCGTGGTACATGGTGTGCTCGGTGCGCTGGCGGCGGGGGAGGCAGGGAGGGCCGAGTATTTGGCGAAGACGTGGCCGCGATGGGCACTTCCTGCGCAGCCGGCGTAGAGGACCACCTGCCCCCTCCTCCGAGTACAAGCATTCGAGGGCCTAAACGTCGGCGAGTGGCCATGAGCGCCCACTTGCGCCCCTGGACCGCGTCGTCTTCCTCCTCGTGCAATTTGGGAACGGCCCGCGTCAGGTGCGCTTCGGCGTCATGCCTGGGGGGACTGCTTTGGTTCCAGACCGATTCCGGCAACTTGTTTTTTGCCTTCCTGGGGAAGATGGAGAGAAAGGGAAAGTGTAAGACGGAGGGTGCCGGGAGGGATGTCTAAAAAAACACGTTTCCGTAACAACAACAAAAATATAAAAGCGGATGGGCTGTTTGCGTGTCTTCAGCGGTCTCATCTGATTAACCCAAGAACGAAGTTGGTTCATTCATTGAGGGGTTTGGTAATTAGTAGCGAGACAGCTCTCTTCTCTCGTGTTTTGCAGCCGCGTCTGCCACTGTTTTAGTTCAGCTGAGATTCAGCTGCTCAAAATTGCCTACGCTGCCAGATATTTATATCGGTTTTTTCTTTGTTTTTCTCGCGGCGGACCTCCTAAGTCTGACGGGGAGAAGTGACCAGCATTGTTTCATAGGAAGAGTCAGGGAGCAACGAAACGAAGCTGTCATTATTATCATCCCCTCTTTGTAGTTTTCAAGACATCAACGACTATATGACCATACTTCCATGCTTCAAACCGAGACAAGCTAAGAAATAAATTAGCGAATATACACACACCCCGTCTCAAAAGGCGCAGTGGGTGTGTGTACATGGTCCTTATTTTAATTTCGCCTTGTCTCGGGTTGAAGTATATGAAAGGCGTTCAGCAGCTTGTCTTCGTCTTCATTTTTTCATCGTTATATGTCTACACTTTGTTCGGGGGGCCCGTGCTCGTCTACGTGCGAGGATCGATGACACAGTAACGTTACAATTGACTTACCCGACAAATGTATTTTTTACGCCGTATTAAAGTGCCTTGTTATCAGCGTATGCTCAGAATACGACCACCATTTATCATCTGTCAAGACCAATGATCCCGATTCGGCGGGATGCACACTGAATGTGCATGAACGAGCATTTCATCCAATCAAGAACGTTGCTCTTGGCAGTCGAGAAACGGCCGCTAGTTCTGACCATGTGCTGCGAACAGCGTGCTTGAAAAAAGAGTTTTAGCCGATCGTTGTTTTCATTGTTTTTTCCCCAATAACTATACTTTCTTTCCCCTCCGGTGGCCTTGGGCATGCATAGTGTCGTTATCGGGGCGAAAAAAAACTTCTGCTAAAATTTTCTAATATAGGATCTCTTTTCTCGTGAAGAATGCAGAGGGCGCGTCTGGTTCGTTTGGTAAAGACAGAGGGAAGTCCTGTTGACATCATCATCACTAAAAGCTCCCGTGCATGTGTTTGTAAAAAAATGTGCAAAAAAAAATGATCTAAGGGTTCCAGGCCGAGGTTATTTTAACAGGATTTTATACTGTAGTGTTTTGTCATCTCTGCTCTACTTTGATAGAAACGCCTCAAAAAGAGTTCGCGGCGAGGGTCCTTTAGTGACTTCGAATAGTTTATAAATGTCCCCTTCGCGATCGATGGTCATCATAAATGCGCGCTTTCTTTGGGTAATTAATTGAACCTAAAAGGATATCACTCATCGTCGGCGACCGAGATAACGTTACCGATCAGCCAGGATTCAATGTCCGTGCGCCTATACTTCGTGCAGGCTTTCCTTGGACTCCTCGGTTGTGTCATTGAACTTGCTCCGAGCGACATAATGGTGTGTCGTGATTAATAGTTAGAACTACAATATTCATCTTTTTGCAAAGGATGGTGAAGCTCATCTGATTCCCCCAGATCAGTCGCCTTTCTCAATGAACTTTCAACGAATTGGAGTTTAGGGCTGGCTCAGACTCTTTTAGCTAACGCTGGACGTGTGGCAAATAGTACCACGAGTAAAACCCCTGCGGCATCAGTTGCTCTGGGCAGCCCAAGCGTTTACCAAAGGCATGCTATTTCAACAATTATATTTTTCCTTCGTTCACCCTGAACAATGTCTGCGTACTTTCCTGAAAAACATTCAGGCCTCCGATCACCAAAAACAAGGCAGGTATCCAAGCACACGACGAAGGTTAGAATACGATTAGACATTACAAATGTGATGTTCGCAGGACCAGGGAGCATGACGTTTCAGTGGTTCGTTGTCCCTGCGTACGTTGAAGTCGTCTACTCTAATTATTTCCTGATATTCGACATTCGCAAGAATTACTCTGCTGTTCGTAGGGATTGACTATATCTGCGTGTTTTGCACAAAGATGAACGTCAGTTTCTACTAAATTGAATTTTCGTTTCCGTCATTTTCTCACCTCCCTTTATTGAGCGCTGTTTTTTTTTCATACTTGAATGACGCAGTGCAAGCCATTCCTATGCCACTGAATCATTTTCATGTATCGATTTTTTTATAAATCAAAGAGCTAATCAACGCTCTTAGTGGAAGGCGATTTGAAATCAAAAAGAAAATAAGCTTGAGACACAAAGGCTGAAAGGCGGCACACTTATTACATCGTAGCGATAGTATGAGGATTCCCCTATTGAGAAATCCTATATGTATACGAAATTGCTTGGTCCAAGAAACGCATGTGACCAAATAAGATCATATAAGAGCTTACAAAAATTTTATAAGGAAAATATAAGATTATATAAGTCATAATAAATTGATAAGAAATTCCTCATGACTTCTTATAAAGAACAATATAAGATTATATAAGATGTTATAAAAAATTCTTATAACTTCTTATATAATCCTATGTTCTTCTTACACGTTCTTATAAGGTTCTTGTATGCTCTTATATGATCTTATTTCAGGCACGTAGCCAGGGGGGGGGGGGGGGGGGGGTCCCATGGGACCCGCCCCCTCCCCTTTCAAAATCTTCAATTTTGCTGGGACCTCATCTCACCCCTCTCCCTCATGCAGCATTTTGTCATGGGTGCCCCCCCCCCCCCCCCCCTTCCCCCCTTCGAAACAAAATCCTGGCTACGTGCCTGTCTTATTTGATCACATACGTTTATTGGACAGAGCAATTTCTTAGACATATAAGATTTTTCAGTAGGGTCGGTACCTGAAATTAAGTTTTAGTTAAATTTGGCTAAATGAGGTTAACATACCTAACTAGACGTATGTCAGCCAAAGTAGACATGTTCGTATTTCGCATGAGTTGTTAAGGAGCTGAATAGGCCATCGGACATCTTCACACGTTTCTTTGTGAATGTTGTTTTTTAAAGATGTCGGTGCTTATCCACCATGTCCAGCAGATATCAGACGGGTCATGAATCGCTTAGTTTTGTGCGTCTGACTTATAGAAGATCGAGGAGGATCGTTCGGGACATTCTCGTTGAGCGCGATCCTGTGGCGGAAGAACTAACTTCGCGCTGCCTGAACATCTATCGATCATCACTTGATTCTGGAAATAAGGTCTGCAACCACCGACGATCGATGTTTGTTATCGATCGGGCATGCTGAAATAGGCTACTGTGGGTGCATCGGCCAGTGTGCCCCACAGGGGAACGTATGCACGACATCGGCGCTGTCTTGTTTTATTACCCATCGTGGGGCGCGGGAATGTTTTGCAAAATAGAGGTCATCTTGATGACCGAATTACAGTCGACGTACCTGGTTCAGATTCAGGGTATTTTGGCCATTCGCATTTTGAACTAGATATCGGTAGTACGAATAAAGCTCAAGACAAAACCTGAAACCTCAAAACCTTCACCGAAGTGAGCGACCGCATCAACAACCGCTAGGGCTTTACAATCCAGAACGTCCATCGAACAGCTTACCGAAGGTCACCTTGACTCGCTGGCCTGCTCGCCTGAACCGCCATCCAAGATTCGCGCGGCGGTTCCGAAGAGCATGTCGTCTTCATCATGTATCTTGTATATCATCTGACAATTACCCTTACTGGACGCGGAAATACGTCCAGTAAATTAAACTGGGTGTTTGCTGGCCAACCGTTAGGGGCCTCCGGCCTCTCTGCGAACTCCCGACTCTCCTGAACCAAATAAATTAAATTAAATTAAATTAAATGAAAGGAAGTTCGGATATATTTAAGTAAATTACCAAAGGTTGCACCACGTCATGTTTTACTTCCCGTTGCTGCAGAAAATATTTTTGGTTTTACTACTCCAATAGTCTTCAAAATAGCATTCCAGCCGTGCATAAAAAAAAAAAAAAATATGTCGGAAAACAATAAAATGCAGAGAGCTTCGCCTCTGGTAGGCAAACTGTATAATTGTAATCAGTTAAGATTTTTGTTTGAAAATAGAATGGCTCGGACGGTTTACATATATATTCGTTTGCGTAAAGGCATTCCTCGGCGTCTAGCTGGGGCGACGCCGGCAGCCATGTCCGAATATTGTTTTTGTCTCATATTTGTGGAAGTTTCGCTAAGTTCCGAAACAGATTGTTTTATTTCGTTGTGCATGCTAGAGACCACTCGTCGGGTTCTCTATCATTCTCGCCCCGTTCTTCCGGAAAACTTCATGACCATCATTAGTCTTCGAAGAAACGCGTTGTTTCTTGCAAGGTCGTTAACCGGTTTCTGGTTTGACCCGACAAAACGAACTAAAATACGGGAGGAAACGGGCTGAAGTGTTCTACGTCGACATATTTTAGGTAACGCCCGCAAAGGAAGGAGACGGGCCTCCTTTTCTTTTTTTGAAGCTTGCCCGACCTTATCTTCCAGCGACCTTTCCAACACATTTTTCTCCTCCTGTGTGCCACTCTTTTGTAGTTGATTTCACGGTGGTGCAAACCCGGAGCTCGTTTTAGAAGCTATACGAAAGCTACGCAAGCTCTCGGAAATTGCTTCCGACCGTCCCTCGGCTGCGTGCTTCCGTTCCGACTCCAGCCCTCCCTCACGTGCCTTTCTGCCCCTTGCAACCTACACCAACGACCCCGGGTGTTCGTCCCGATTGCATTCGAGAGCAGACGGGAGCGCTGGGCTGAAAATGGCTTTTCGCGTTGGGACGAGCATCGCCGCATATCTTTCGGGATTATCCACCAACTCGCTGGGAGCCTCCTTGACGGAGGATTAGGGGCACAGCTTGCTACTGGGTTACGCTGAGAGATGCGTGTTCTTATTTCGTTGTGTGTGTGTGTATGTGCGTGTGTGTGTGCGTGCGTGCGTGCGTGTGTGTGTGTGTGTATGTGTGCGCGTGCGTGTGTGTCTGTGTCGTATATTGCACGCGCTTGCTTGTGCGCGTCCGTGTCTGTGCGTGCGTGCGTGCGTGCGTGCGTGCGTGCGGCTGCGTATGCCTGCAAGCGCGCGCGCGTGAATGTGTATGTGCGTGAGTGTGCTGCTTATTTCGTGATAAAACAAAACATGTACATTTCTCATCTCGCGCGTATGAGCGGCGACTCCATGTTTTCGTATCTTGGCTGGTGTTACGTAAGTACACAATTTTCGCTAGAACTTCGAAGAAGCGCTCGTGCAATCAGACCCGCGCGTCGCGTCGTTGTTTTCAAGAAGGGGCTTGTCCGGGGAGTGGAGTAGTGTGGTTTTAGTGGTTTGCATGAAGGGGAACCTCGAGTGAGTGAACCGGTTATTCGCTGCACCTAGCCACGTTGAGATGCGTCTGACCCCGATCGGCAAAGTTGGAATATTGAGTTTGCGTCAGCGCAGGGTAGAATACGAGTGTCGGAGTTCGAGATCATCCATGACGCATTCGGACGCAGGTCACAGAGTGTCCGTCCTTTAAATGAAACGGAAGAACCACAGTGTTCAGCTACCTCAAATATCGACCATTTTTTTTTCAATCCCTACTCTAATTTGGAATATAGATTTTTGTTTTCGTCCGAGCTAATACGGTCAGGTGTAACAATGTGGCTTGCCTCGTGAATTCAACTCCGTTTCTTTTTCAACGTTTTCAAGCAGAATTTGTTCGTTTCGGGACTCGTGAGATCGAGAACATGGATACTTTTAACCCAGTCTGCACGTGCACACCATTAAAAAGGTTTATCAATGTTTCTCGAATGATTGCGTGAAGTGTCTACACATGTAAGCGACGCGATGTTTCGGGGACTCCCTCTTACGGTTCCTCGTACCCGGGCCGTGACGTCACTGCCAGGGTTTGCCTCAGTCGTTGGGATCGTGCGTGACAACTTATCATCAGACGCAACCAACCATTCCGATGGTATGCACAAACAGCGCTGACAAATCTTGTAGTCGTCGCGTGCTCTGCAGCAGTGCCGCCAAAGCCTCGACATCACCCTTCATTTCCGTCGGTGAAAGCAGACTAATTATATTGTCACCGACAGCTTAAACGTTCTTGCTCCGCGGCCAATGAAAATGCGTCATTAGCCGAGGTGAAGTCGGTGACCGAGTGTGTGCACTGCAGCTTGGAGCGCTGCAACACCTACAGGGATCGCGGGTACAATCGCCACCGCCGCCCGTTCCGATCTGGACGAGCATCGTACCGGCGAGCGGTCGTGTGTCACTGGCCAAATTTCTTATCTACAGCCGAGGCACCGGACGCCCTTTGAGGGTGACTACACTACCGGTTGTCTGAAGATACACGAAACACAATTATTATTATTCATTAACCGATGAGAATGCCGAATAAGGAATCACGAAGCACGGAGAGTGAAAAGTTATGTCCCACGCCATATGCGTTTTCTCGTTCGAGTTTCGTGTCTCGTGCACTGGCGTGCTCGAGTCTTGGGCCGTCTTGGATCACTGCCACCCAGAAGACGAGGCCTACACATGACATCATCGTTAGTGGATCTCCGACGGGAAGCGGCCAACACGCTGAAGACGAGAGAAGTAAGTCTTTTTTCCGTATACGCTTCCGAACCCAAATAAAGAAGCATTCTCCAACCCTCGAAGAAAGCCCTTCCACCACGACTACGTGATTTTAGTTCCATCAACAGGCAACGCTCCCGATTCTCCAGAGGCCGGAGGTTAATCGTGCGCCCGAATCGCGAATGCCCACACGCACCCTCTCAAGCTGCGAGCGAAACACTTTGTTTTCGATGTCTGTCCCACCCATGTTGTTCGCTGGCGTCTTTTCCGGGCTTTGTAACGTCATTATTACGCGATCTTTCCCATCCCTCGGCCAAGCTCGCTAGAAAAGAATGGCGTATCCATAACCGTCGCTACAGAGTGCGGCGTGCCCTCGGCGTGCAAGTTGCCGGCCTGCCCGTAACCAATCGAGACGTCCCGACTGAGTGCTCTGTTGGCCCACCCACGAACAGGCACGCCCGACCCGTATCCGGGACGTCGGCGAAGAACACCGCGTCACGATCCGTTAGTGCACACAATGGACTGTCGTTCACCCCTAAGCTGAAAGCTACGTGCTTCTTGGACCAGTCATACTTTTATTTTTTGGTCACGTGCTCACGCTTCAGCCCCTATCAACGCGCAGACAGTGCAGGTGAGGTGATGAAATGGAGGCGGTTGGTTGGTCCGCAGAGCGCGTACTCTATACCGCGCTGTCAAGCTTAGGAGTGAACGGAGTATAATATGAAAACTGCGTAGGTATGCCTGGAACTTCGACGCCACGTACGTTTTCCTGACAGCCTTCGTGCCTAAATTCGGCCATCCAAACGGACGCGTCCAGGGACGCATGGCTGCGCGCCCTTCCACTTCTTGCAAATTTTGCTTCTGACCATTTCTCTCCATTGCTGCGGTTCAACGAAAAGTGCCTTTTGATGGTTCAACGAAAAGCGCCTCTACACCGCAATTAAAGTTTTGATAACTCGTGTTGGATTTTCCTTGTTGCCACCAGCCCCGGAGAGTGACAGAACAGACTGGTTAAACAACACGTCGTCACGTTGTACTGACTCTTACACCCGTGGCACACGGGCAGCTCGAATGCCATTTCCAACGAATGACATTTGAACGATCGGCCAATCAGCGCGCGACACTCCGAGCGTGGGGCGTTCCACGCGTGACAGATCGCGAACCGATTCGTTCATCACATGAATGTCATTCGTTGTAAATGGCATTCAAATTGCCCGTGTGGCACGGGTATTATTGTCGTGCGACGATGAGAGTCAAAGACGGTTTATCAAGGGCGAAGCGCCTCTTGCATGGCTGAAAGCAGTTTCCACTCGCCCCAAAGCCACGCTTCATGTTTTGTCTCGATTTTTGCTATTATTTCAGTCTAGGAGGGCGGGAAGCAAAGCAGCAGCTTGGTTCCCTCGCGGCTCCTGAAGCAGTTTGAGAGCAGCACCAAGGCCCACTGGAGAGCAGCGTTCTTTTCTTTGATGACGGACACTCCCCGACAGGATTTCGCACTCGGGAATTTCACTCATCAATTTCTCTCTTTATTTTGATCTCAACGCCTTCCAGTTCGACGAGGGTCTTTAGGCGCGTTACCTGTCCCCTAATCCACGTCTTTCTTTTTTCTTGTCTTTGTTTCTTTACTATGACTTTTAGGCGACAGTGTTAGATGCAGTGCATGTTCGTACTTCTCCTGAGGAGTTTTGAGCAGCGTTGCCAAACTAAAAATCGGCACGACTGTCTATAGCTTCAGACAGAGCTTTTCTTTCGCGATCGCTTGTGCAAACAGAGCATTGTGCAAAGTTACGTTCGCGCGCCTGCCGCCCGATTCACATGGTGAGATTCTACTGTCCCGGACACTGCTCTACACAACACAAAAGGCAGCCTGCAGACACTGCCTGAGGCGCGTTTTTGTTTCCTTCTATGAGGGTCCACTCTCGTTGGTCCTACACAAACTGTCTGCAGACATGTTCCAAGCATACTTGATGACTGATTCACATGGTGCGATTTTACTCGCGATTTCGCAGTTGCGTCGTCTCTCGTGGAGCAACGAAAAAAAACAAAGAAAAAAACATGGTGGAGGTTACAGTGCCCGACGTCGCAGTTGCGAAATCGCGAGCGAAATCGCATCATGCGAATCAGGCATTATAAAGCCTGATTCACATGGTGCGATTTCGCACTTGCGATTTTTCGGTTGCGAAATCCCTCGTGCAGCAAGAGAGGGAGAACAAAAGGGAAAAAAAGGCGTGGTAAGCTGAAGAGTGGTGCGCACTTGCGAAATCGCGAGTAAAATCGCCCCATGTGAATCGGGCCTTGCGTGTTCGCAGATGATTCCGTCATTGTGTCTATACAGCGAACACCGTTTCTTTTGTGCGATGTATAAGCAGTGGGACTGCGGTTTTAATAGTCGCGTGGGCACACTTCTTGCGATACCAAGTACGCACCGTATCAAAAAGAGACTTTTTTTTTTTTTTTTTTTGGCGACCGTTCTATAGATGTTGACGAGGTTAGCGCATGTTTCTCTCGCATGACGAGGTGGCAGACGCTCTCACCTCTGGGCTGTTTTGACGTCCGAACGACCGTTTCTTTTTTGTAAACAGTGGCAAAAGATCTTCTGTCCGGTGTCAGTGACGGCGTTCCTGCGTATTGCGCAGAAAGGCTGTCAAGCGGGTTTCGCTTTCTAGAGGAGCGAACGTGAAACTACTGGGCAGTGAAGAATGCTTGTTGAGTAGTGGAGTTGTGAGCAAGGTATTTATGGTAATGCTCTCAAACAATATTTTACAGCGGAGCTGTTAAGGGCTAGTTTCCCCAGGATCGTGTCCCCCGCAAAAAAAATGAAGACACCGAACTCTGGACACCTACCGCCATCTATGAGCGACGGCGGCAAGCCACGCATTTGGCTGCCGCCGGCGCTCACAGATGGCGGCAGCCTTTCCACTCTAGCTGAGCCGTATATGGGGAGAGTTTGGTCAGTCTATGATCTCGCCGCCGAAACGCTCTCCTCCCGAGTGAGCCAATCAGCATGCGGCGTAGAGCGAGAGGCGTGAGCGCATGCGCGTGAACTCCCGGCTGCTCCCACCCATGGAGAATAGAAGGGTAGGAGAGGGCATGACGTCGGCCGCGTAGCCTCCACAAGCCATGCTCCCTTGACGCCTCGCCTCTTTCTCATTTTCCTCCTTACACTCCTCACTTACCATGCCAACGTGACCACATCACGTGACCGTAGCTAGCCATCGTCTCGCTTTGGGGTACTAGAATACACCACAGACTAGCCTTCGATCTGATAAAACCTACCGGACGGAGCGCGCACAAGCCTGCAAGGAGTCGTTCTACAATCAACCATCTATCTCACACGTGACATGTCACGCGCACCAATCGCCAGAGAGATCTGCGGTCACGCTGGGCACAAAATCGTTTAAATTTTTTATGACTAGGCTTCACCAATATTGCAACGTGCCCCCTCATAGTACTTCTAACCTCCTTGGCTCCCACCTGAGCGGGGAGGACCGCCATCTTCAATCATTTTCCCGTCGTAATGCGTGGGATCGCCATCTCAATCTCGATTATTGCATTTTATATCGCTGGCTCTGGCAAGAAAATGACATTCAGTTATTCCTCGGTGGGTTAAAAAGCTAATCAATGAAAATGTTTCGGCGTATGGCCACAAACTTTTATTCAGGCGAAAAAGAAGTCGGCCCGTAGCAGACGACGCGTAGCCTCAGCAGTGCTCTTCTCCGACCAGTCTCCGACAGCGTTGCTAAAAAATGGCGGTCGTCTCCTCTCTGCTCCCTTCTTTCTCTCTCGCGCCTTCGGCGCTCTCCTCCCTTCCATTTACTTTTCTCCTCTCCGGCGCCTTTGTCGCCACACCCACTGGCCAAACTCTATTAATATACGGCTATGCACTGTAGCTTGCCGACTTCCGGCCGGCCATTACTTTCTATTGTACAGCTCCGCTGGTCTTCCTTCTTCACCAAAGTTGAAAGGCTGAAAGTTTTTTTTTTTTTTTTAGCTCTTCAGTCCGGTTACGAAGCAGATGCTACAAAAATATAGCCGTTTAATAAAAAAATGTTTCTGGCGATTATGTAATGCTGCTTTGGTACGTACTGCGTTTGACTGCTAAAATGAAGAGCTGGCGCCTGTTGAGCTGCGCTTTTCCAGCGCTGGACTGTCACTCGGAGTCTTTTAACGATGTCACCCTGTAGCGCACTTTTTTTTAATTTAAACCTAGAAATGAGGATGCTTTTACATCTTCGGCTACTTCGAGACTCTAGTTAACTCGAGGCTATTACCCGACCTATCTTCTCCGAACTGTAGAAACTGAAGCGTCTGCACGTGGAAAGTGCGTGTACATTGCGGTGAAAGTCACGCGGGCTTCAGTGTCTCACGAGTCATTACACATGCTGCTTGTCGCCAGTGCAAAAGACAACCAGTTCAGGCGTTTCTCTAGCACATTCCGATCCCTACGACACTTATTCTTATTCTCCTCTAAAACTGCTTATCACCTCACTGGTTCCGGCCATCAAAGTGACGAGGGACCTATGGAGACGAATTCGAAATCGAAAACGACGACAGAGCGAAACGTTTTTTCTGGAGCAGCTCGATTTATTTTACACAACATGTACATACACACGTGAATCAACTTTCATTATACCAAGTCGATCCGGACGTCGATCAGCTCATGAATCTTTGTCCACGAAGATAAACCACTTTTTTAGGTTTGTTGGGAAAAGAACCCACTGAAAGGTTCCTTATATTGTGGCGCAGGTCGCTGCACACGCATTCAAGCGTTTACACTTAGATCGCTGCAACGTGCATTTTCAATATATTCCAAGTAAACAAAACGGCTTCATCGCAGTCAGCTTGTTCCCGAGCGCACTTTCACCAAGACCGGCTGCGCGGCGACGAGACGGAGAACACACAAATAAGAGTGGCAGTGGCGTAAACAAAAATAAACAAAAAAAAGTTGGGATTTCTTTGTACCGCAGCATCTGTTTCTGTTGCCCCGGGTGGCTGCTTTGTATGTATGCAATAGGAAGAAACCAGCGAAGGCGGTACACAGCCTTTAGCTGCATACGGAAAGCCCATTCTTGTGTTTGCTTGGTTCCCTATAAGCTGACACCGTTTTTTTTGTTTGTATATGGAAGTTTGTTGCGCCCTACGGCGGAATTCAATTTCCGGCGCCGAAAGTAGAAATCGACCGGTTACACGCGCAGTGTCCGGGACAAAGCGACAAAGCGTGAAACAAAGCGAAAAAAAGGAAGAAAAAAGGACTCTTGACGGATGCAAGATGAATTAGACAAGCAGGCCACGTTGGCTTTCGACGCGCTCGCTTGGCGTTGCTGCTGGTGTACAGCCGCCGCTGCAGCTGACACTGTGACCCAGACTTTGATGAATCGACGTGACGACATTCCGCTTGCTTCATCCATCCTCTTGTTGACTTACTTCTGACAGCCTGAATATAATTTATAATCCAACGTGCGTGTGTATATACGTATAGCCAAAATAAAAAAAAAGAAACACGAATTATGTGTGGTCGAATCGAAAACGTTGCATGGGCTCCAACTTCCTATTTTTTTATTACCTGTTCTTCCTTTCCGACGCAGGTAAGCCAACAAAGGAAAGTAGCCTGGGTTAACCTCTTTGGTTTTTCTCTTCTGATCTTTCTTCCGCTCTATACAACTTTTCTCCCTATTTGCTACACATGTTATCATATTGCTTCGCGCATGAAAACAAACACACACACGGACACACGCACGCACGCACGCACGCACACAAACACACACCTTTCACGCAGACCGTAGAGAAAAGGAGAATTGGCGACAGTATCGAATGCACCCATGATGTCTTATTCATCTTTCTTTATCGTGTTAGCCAAAGTTCGTCATAATCGTCTCGGATTCATACGTATAAATTATATTAGTGCTATCTCACATTTAATAGCTTTCCTTGCTGTGCTCAAGGTTCAAGGGTGAGAGTGAGTGAGTTTGTTGAGCAAAAGAAAAAGGGGGTAATGCGGAACGAGAGGTTAGTCTCCCAATAGCGGGGTCAGCTTTCTCGTTCCGCTTGGGGAAAGGGAAACCAAGAGTGGTTAAGAGGAGGAGGATGGCTGACGCCCGTCAGTACAGCCTAGAGGCGAGTTGAGGGTCATAGCAATTAATCCTTCAGCACCCCACAAAACCGTCACAGCAGCGTCGGCATAGCAAATATGCGCATCAAACCGCGCTCATTAGCGCAAGCTGTCGTTCTTGCACAGCCGCCTCCCCCTGTGACGTCACGGCCACCGGGCGGCTTTCTCAAAATTTTTACATAATGGACAGCCTTTCTGCCCGACAGCAGGTATTTCTCCCACGGCAGCACACAGTATTGCGCCGATATTAGCGTCAAATCGGAAAGATTGGGCCGGCACCATTTTGATCCAGCCGATATCAGTGAAGTATCGGATGGGTCGCGCCTGCGCCATCCTGACAACGTAAAGGCCGCTGGGGAGTGTCGTTTGTGAATCGGCTATGCTGGTCAGGTATTCGAATTTCTTGACCAACTCAAAACGAAGGTTGAAAAAAGAAGAAAAATAAGCAAAAAGGAATCTGCTACTTTTAGCACCTTCGACCTAGCCTTTGCTACGCCTCCCCACCATTTATTTATTTTTTTAGCGGAACAGCCGTTTTAAGCAAATCAGAGGGGTGGAGCGAAACACGTGACCGCTCCCCGTTAGACAAAAACGCTTGGACGAAAATTAGGCACTTGACTCGCTTTGGCGCGCTGATGGGCTCACTGGGGCCGCAGTCTTTGCCGTATGCCAAGTTGAGGTGATGTATAGGGGGCCATGGAGGTCCGCGGTTTCCGAAATGCGCTCTTCAGTGTTCTTCTGTTCGTGCGTCGCAGTCGCGGCCATGGTTTTTCGTTGTGAACGGCCGGAATACGTCCATACCAACTTTTCGGTAATGCCCGCTTTCTTCGTTGGAGTCCATGAAAATATTGTGCTGTGTCTGTTGGAAGCAGTTCGACAAAGAATTGCTCATCGGCGACAGCAAGACTTTTGTTTAATGTGCGAGACCTTCTTCTTTCTCGACTTCGCGTTGCTCTGTGCTGCCCCAGTTTTATTATGCATCTCTCAGGGATTACTTGATATCGCTGTTTAAGGGTAAGTGCACGGCGAGCATGCTTCTGCTTCCGTCTCAAGAGAGAGTTTTAGTGTGTCGTTTCGATACCTTCGACACCCCCGATAACGATAAAATGTATGCACAAGGGCGGCGGCGGAGTACCGGGTACCGTTATCGGAGTGATCTACTGAAACTCTCTAATCTCCACGGTCATTCATTTTTGATAGGTGAATTTTGCTTATCGTGAAAACTGTAATTTTATTTAATAACTTATTTTAGTTTCCACGGAGAAGTATCACTTTGGTAAATGTGTTAAGAACAGGCTGTCTGTAATGCTAGCGGGTTAATAAACTTCTGTGTAAGATCGGAAACAGTTTTGTTTGTTTATGTATGCGTTCGAGGCGCGTCATGTGTGCGTGAGAAGCCAATACTGTCGATATTGCCTATACAAAGCGATCCTACGGGCGACGACCGGCCGATACAGAGCAGGTGCATATGCGACATCTTGATCTAACCGATACCTGGCCGACAGTCCGACCTGAGCAGTACCCGCACGATATCTCGCCGATATTAGGCCGGTGGCGAAACGGCGGTACGCCCAAATATACCTGCCGGATATCGGGACGTGGTGCAAAAGCGCACATTCCGGCGATACTGGAGCCGGTTTTCGGCCAACATTGCCACGACACTGGCGAGGTATCACCGGGCTGCTTCGGCGACTCGTTTGCGTAATTTATTTGTTCATTCATTTCATGGGTCCCGGGCCACAGAGTACGTATACGCTAACAAAAAAAGTGTACTGTGGTAATTCCACCTTTGCAAGAAGGTGTACTGTAGTTTTCCACCTTTATAGGGAGGAGTACTGTAGTATTACACTTTTTAGTAAAGATGCTAGACAAATCACACCTTGTTTTATAAGGCGTATCGCTACACCTATTAAGGTGTTAGTTATGGAACACCCCATTTACACATATAAAGGTGTGAAAAGTTTAGTGTGTAGTTCGCACTTAATGAACGATCTCGAGAAATAAAGGTTTGTATAGTCTGCACCCAAAGATAATCCGCACAGCGCAAATTTGCAACTTTTGAACAATAAGGCCTGTTCACACATAAAGCGGAGCGCTAAGTTAGCGCTACGTGAGCGCTCCAAGGAGCGCTCATGTGGCGCTTCCAGCGCGTGACTTCGTTCTAATATAGCGCGTGGTTAGCGCTCCAGTAGCGCCTTGTTAGCGCTCCAGTAGCGCCTTGTTAGCGCTCCAGTAGCGCCATTGTTAGCGCTTCAGTAGCGCCGTGTTAGCGCGTCATTAGCGCTTCTTGTACCGCGGTGCTGCGGATTAGCAGGCGCACTGCGGTTTCGGTTTCTGTGGTTGGGTGTGCATCAGCAGCACCATGGCGGACATGTGGGATGCTCAAATAGAAATGCGAGAAATGCTCTTACATACGCGCTTAGTGCATATCTGTGTGGACGGCTTAACTCCCAGAAGAGCCTTTTGGGTGCGCGAAATCTTTCGCCACCGAGATACCGACGGGTCCCCGGCGAACCTTGTTCCTAGGCTGAGGGACCGAGACACAGAGCTCGTTCGAAGGCGATCATGTTTACCTGCGTGTCCTTGAAACCAGCGTCACACATATCGAATTGAAAGATATGAGGTCGTACCCAATCAATTAGTCGCTCAGAGTCCATGACTCTGGGTCGCCTGCCCGACCCTCTGCTTAGAGAGCGGCTCTTTTACTTCCTCTTCTTACAATGCCAAAAAAAAAAACAAAAAAACATCGCCGTGCACGCGCTATTTCGCAGCAGCAAGCACGGCACAAGGGGCGTGAGAGCGCTAACAGAGCGCTTCTGTAGCGCTAACAGAGCGCTAACAGAGCGCTTCTGTAGCGCTAATGGAGCGCTAACAAAGCGCTTCTGAAGCGATAACAGAGCGCTACATCACGCTCCAGGAAGCGCCAGATGAGCGCTCCTTGGAGCGCTCACGTAGCGCTAGCTTAGCGCTCCGCTGTATGTGTGAACCGGCCTTTCTAGTCCACGGACTACAGCCCGGAAAATACGAAGATGTAGAGCCTGTGTGTTTATGCTGATACTTGTAGACCCATGCTGCATCCCGTCATGTGATTCACACGACGTGGTCAAGTGACGAGCCACGCGACGCATCATGCCACTTCACGTGATCGTCTGACGCTGGTGACGTCACTGCTATGTCGCTTTTTGTGTCGGTTTTTCCTACGTGGGGCCTATACCATATATACGTCAGCAGATGCTATAATACAAAGCAGCCGAGCAAATGACGTCACCATGGTCTTCAGAGCCAATAAAGTTCAAAGTTCAAACGTTCGAAGTTCGAACTAGTAAAGAAAGATCTATTGGTGGATTCTTAGGGAATGCGTTAGCATAACCCTTGAGAAACGCCAACCACGTTCCCCTTTGGGAAACGCTAACGCTCGCCCCTTCACTTTTCTGTTTTGGCTTTTTAGAGCGCAGCTCTTAGGGGCCCGTTCCCGGCTTGAGCGGCGTCGCCGTCGGCGTCGGCGTCGGCGTCGGCGTAACCGCAACCCTCGTAACCCTCGTGAGGGTTACGAGGGTTACGAGGGTTAATCTCATGAGGGTTACCCTCACGAGGATCACGAGGGCCACGAGGGTTACTTACCCTCGTAACCCTCACGAGGGTTACGAGGGTTAGTTACCCTCAAAAGGGTTACCTTCACGAGGGTTACCCTCACGAGGGTTACTTACCCTTGTAACCCTCACGAGGGTTACGAGGGTTAGTAACCCTCGTGAGGGTAACCCTCGTGAAGGTAACCCTTTTGAGGGTTACGAGGGTTAGTAACCCTCGTGAGGGTAACCTTCACGAGGGTTACCCTCACGAGGGTCACGAGGGTTATGAGAGTTACCCTCACGAGGGTTACTCACCCTCGTAACCCTCACGAGGGTTACCAGGGTTAGTTACCCTCACGAGGGTCACGAGGGTTATGAGAGTTACCCTTACGAGGGTCACAAGAGTTACCCTCACGAGGGTCACGAGAGTTGCCCTCACAAGGGTTACTAGGGTTACCCTCACGAGGGTCACGATGGTTACCCAGGTCGTGACCCCCCCTGGGGTCACGTGACCTGGGGATACCCCCCGAGGTCACGTGACCCCCCGTTGACTTTATAGGCACTGATGATGTCGTCAGTGACGTCACTGATGACGTCACCGGCATCCGCATCGTCATCGTCATCATCACTGATGACGTCATTAGTGACGTCACTGATGACGTCACCGGCATCCGCATCGTCATCATCATCACTGATGGCGTCATCAGTGACGCTACTGATGACGTCATCGGTATCGTCACGTGGCCCCAGGTCACGTGACCCCCCGACGTCACGTGACGCCCCAAGGTCACGTGACTCCCACAAGGTCACGTGACCCACAAGGTCACGTGACCCCCAAGGTCACGTGACCCCCCGCCCCCCGAGGTCACTTGACCCACCCCCCAGTACCCTTCCCCCCTCCTCCTCAAGAGCTGCGCTCTAATTCGGCGTTACAGGGAGTTGTAAACGGCTTTCATTTTTTTTTCTTTTGCTTTATTTTTTTGCTGCCTCTATTTCACTTCGTTATAGGGTCAGTGTCAGCGTTTCACCAAGGGGGAAGTGCCTGACGTTTCCAAAGAGTCATGCTCACGCATTCCCTAAGTACTATGGATCTTCCTTTAATTTTTTTTTTCCGGCGAAGCGGGCTCGCCGAGCCCGCTTTGCCCCAGCCTTTGTCGAACGCAGACCCGCGTCGGCTTGCCGCTTCTTGCGCCGCCTTTCGGTCAGCCGAGCTAGGCGCTGCTTCCTCTCCTCTATCTCGTTCGCCCGCCTTGCACGCTCAGCAGCAGCATCCGTTGCCTGACGCTACTTTCCCTGTACCCCGGTTTCCCGCGCGCGCATTGGCTTCCGCCCCGTGACGTCACCTCCCTCTTGCCTTTGTCCTTCACTACTCTCCTCCTCTTTATGCGTCGCGCTTCCCTTTCCACCGTTTTGTCCGCAGACGGACGGCGTCAGCTTTTCGCTGTCATGTAAGTAGTACTAATGCTAACGCATTAATAAACTGCCCACAGCTCGACAACGTCAGCCCGACCTACAACCGAATGGACCAGTCACGCGTTGGGATTCGGGAATACTCCCGTGGCACAGCGGTTTTCCAAGCATCTATGTCTGTGCGTTGCCTCCTGTTGAGTCCGTCTTGATCGCCGACACGGGAGGCCGGTCCGCGTGCGCAATGAACTGGCAGCGTCCGAGGAAAACTTTTCGGGTGGCCATTTCCGTCATCTGGCAGATGAGACGTCGTTTCATGGACGGACGGCCAGGTATTTAGTCGAGGAAGCGAAGAACTCACTTCGTCGTTTGCGTACAGCTGTTCCTCTTGTTGGCCGGAAGGTTACGCTCTCCTCGAGTGAACGCACGTTTCGCTTCGACGCGATCGTCGTGCATGGTGGACGCGGTCAAACGTCCTTCCCGATTGTTTTGACAGAACGGGTGAGATATGGCTGGCAGTTTATATAGCGCGATCGGCACGAATCACGAAGCAACGAGTGTGGACATGATAAATCACGCCCTGCGTTTTTACCAGACTTGTACGGGTACTCATTACACTTGTATTGATGACTTTTTGGAGTAATGTTTGGGGAGGAAACGCAAGAGTAAATTACTTTTGGAAGTACTAAAATTACTTGTAACCGTTGCTATTAAAGCGCAGCTCTTAGGCGCCCGTTTCCGGCTTAAGCGGCGTCATCGTCGCCTTCAGCGTAACCGCGTGGTGGATTATGGGACGCGTAACGTCACGTGATGCCCCACATGATCTCACAGAGGTCACCCGACGCCTCGGGGTCACGTGACCCCCTGAGGTCACGTGACTCTGGTGAGGTCACGTGATCCTTGTGAGGCCACGGCGATGCGGCTCAGAGGGAGGAGTAGCAGACAGGATGAGGGGTGAAAAGAAGGGACGAGGGGTATACTCTCCCCTCAGTACCCTTCCCTCCTCCTCCTGTTGCCTGGAATCCCGAGACCAGAAGAGTGGCCCTGCGGTGACGGACCTCCCCCCCCCCCCCCCCCCCCCCCCCTCCACCCGCACCGCAGACCCTACCCCTCCGATACGAGACCGACCCCTCATGCTGAGCTGAGACGCTCGCCGTCTACCACGGCATCGCGTGGGCGGCCGGACTCAAGGATGGCACTGGCAAGGTTACAATACACACGGACTCGATGAAAACACTCAAGGCACTGTCCAGGCACCCCGAAGAGGTGCTGCGGCCTACGACGTCAAGATGCTTTGCAAGCAGCCACAGAAAACAAGACATATAAAAACCCAGGTGCTTTGAGTTCCGGGCCATTCTGGCAACTGAGGCAACAAGGCAGTGCACGACAAAGCGAACGAGACTACTTCCAACCGCTTGGAGGACACCGCCACGCCACGCCTCGCCAGACCGCGACCTGACCCCGAGGCTGAGAAGCTCCGACGCAAGCTGGAACGGCGCTGGGAGCTCCGGGTACAGATACCACCCAACGAGCATCCCCTACCCCAGGGGCTCCCTTGAGGCGGGCAGGTGGTCGTCCACAAGGCCGGGACGGGTGCCGCTCTAACCGAGGACGTCTTGGCCAAATGGCGAGCCTACACCAAGAAGAAGCGCCGAAACCGACCACCGGTGGACGACGGAGTGGAAGAGCCCCCTTCGGACCCCAGCCTTTGTTGCGTGACATGGAGCAGCTGTGACGTTTGAACCCCGCCTACGATCCAGCATTTACTGTGGAACCGCCCCGGTCTAGAACCGATAAAGGCGAAGCACAGAGGTCCCAGCATTGTTTCTCTCGAGGCGTGGACTACCCCACAGTCCGACGCCCGCCAGACTTTACTCTCGCTCTGGAGTTCGTCCGCGAAGCCGGATAATCGGCAGATATGACGCCTTGTTCCTATCCTCTACCCATCTCCATCCCTCTTTAAAACATTAGGCCATAGAGCCATCCTTTGTGCAATAAAAGCTTCTCTCTCTCTCTAATGGCCCGTTTTGTTTCTACAAGTTTCAACCAGGACATCCTCGACC